>NW_027490541.1:0-146118 GCF_050948175.1 Xylocopa sonorina
GCTATTTCCTTGCAAGAAAGTATCGCATTTACATTCATTTGAAATGTAGACGAGGAATACATAACACTTTGCAAATCATATTATACCTTACCATGAAACATAGAAATGAGATGCGATATCGCGTTTTAAGAAGCATTGGAACTCTATTGCTACGATATGTAGACATCTGCAAACGCTATTTCCTTGCAAGGAAGTGTCGCATTTACATTCATTTGAATCGTAGACGAGGAATGCACAACACTTCGTAATGAATATTATATCTTATCATGAAACATAGATATGAGATGCAATATCTCGTTTTAAGAAGCATTTGAACTCTATTGCTTCGATACGTAGACATCTGCAAACGCTATTTCCATGCAAGTAAGTGTCGCATCTACATTCATTTGATGTGTAGACGAGGAATACATAACACTTCGCAAATCATATTATATCTTACCATGAAACATAGAAATGAGATGCGATATCGCGTTTTAAGAAGCATTAGAACTCTACTGCTACGATACGCAGACATCTGCAAACGCTATTTCCTAGCGAGGAAGTGTCGCAGTCACATTCATTTGAAGTGTAGACGAGGAATACATAACACTTCGCAAATCATATTATATCTTACCATGAAACATAGAAATGAGATGCGATATCGCGTTTTTAGAAGCATTGGAACTCTATTGCTACGATACGTAAACATCTGCAAACGCTATTTCCTTGCAAGGAAGTGTCGCATTTACATTCATTTGAAGTGTAGACGAGGAGTACATAACACTCCGCAAATCGTATTATATCTTACCATGAAACATAGAAATGAGATGCGATATCGCGTTTTAAGAATCATAAGAACGCTATTGCTACGATACGTAGACATCTGCAATCGCTATTTCCTTGCAAGGAAGTGTCGCATTTACATTCAGTTGATGTGTAGACGAGGAATACATAACACTTCGCAAATCATATTATATCTTACCATGAAACATAGAAATGAGATGCGATATCGCGTTTTAAGAATCATAAGAACTCTATTGCTACGATACGTAGACATCTGCAAGCGCTATTTCCTTGCAAGGAAGTGTCGCATTTACATTCAGTTGATGTGTAGACGAGGAATACATAACACTTCGCAAATCATATTATATCTTACCATGAAACATAGAAATGAGAAGCGATATCGCGTTTTAAGAAGCATTGGAACTCTATTGCTACGATACGTAGACATCTGCAAACGCTATTTCCTTGGAAGGAAGTGTCGCATTTACATTCATTTGAATCGTAGACGAGGAATGCATAACACTTCGCAATGAATATTATATCTTATCATGAAACATAGATATGAGATGCAACATCTCGTTTTAAGAAGCATTTGAACTCTATTGCTTCGATACGTAGACATCTGCAAACGCTATTTCCTTGCAAGAAAGTGTCGCATTTACATTCATTTGAAGTGTAGACGAGGAATACATAACACTTCGCAAATCATATTATACCTTACCATGAAACATAGAAATGAGATGCGATATCGCGTTTTAAGAAGCATTAGAACTCTACTGCTACGATACGCAAACATCTGCAAACGCTATTTCCTTGCAAGGAAGTGTCGCATTTACATTCATTTGAAGTGTGGACGAGGAATACATGACACTTCGCAAATCATATTATATCTTACCATGAAACATAGAAATGAGATGCGATATCGCGTTTTAAGAAGCATCAGAAATCCATTGCTACGATACGTAGACATCTGCAAACGCTATTTCCTTGCAAGGAAGTATCGCATTTACATTCATTTGAAATGTAGACGAGGAATACATAACACTTTGCAAATCATATTATACCTTACCATGAAACATAGAAATGGGATGCGATATCGCGTTTTAAGAAGCATTTGAACTCTATTGCTTCGATACGTAGACATCTGCAAACGCTATTTCCTTGCAAGAAAGCGTTGCATTTACATTCATTTGATGTGTAGACGAGGAATACATAACACTTCGCAAATCATATTATATCTTACCATGAAACATAGAAATGAGATGCGATATCGCGTTTTAAGAAGCATTAGAACTCTACTGCTACGATACGCAGACATCTGCAAACGCTATTTCCTTGCAAGGAAGTGTCGCATTTACATTCATTTGAAGTGTGGACGAGGAATACATGACACTTCGCAAATCATATTATATCTTACCATGAAACATAGAAATGAGATGCGATATCGCGTTTTAAGAAGCATCAGAAATCCATTGCTACGATACGTAGACATCTGCAAACGCTATTTCCTTGCAAGAAAGTATCGCATTTACATTCATTTGAAATGTAGACGAGGAATACATAACACTTTGCAAATCATATTATACCTTACCATGAAACATAGAAATGAGATGCGATATCGCGTTTTAAGAAGCATTGGAACTCTATTGCTACGATATGTAGACATCTGCAAACGCTATTTCCTTGCAAGGAAGTGTCGCATTTACATTCATTTGAATCGTAGACGAGGAATGCACAACACTTCGTAATGAATATTATATCTTATCATGAAACATAGATATGAGATGCAATATCTCGTTTTAAGAAGCATTTGAACTCTATTGCTTCGATACGTAGACATCTGCAAACGCTATTTCCTTGCAAGTAAGTGTCGCATCTACATTCATTTGATGTGTAGACGAGGAATACATAACACTTCGCAAATCATATTATATCTTACCATGAAACATAGAAATGAGATGCGATATCGCGTTTTAAGAAGCATTAGAACTCTACTGCTACGATACGCAGACATCTGCAAACGCTATTTCCCAGCGAGGAAGTGTCGCAGTCACATTCATTTGAAGTGTAGACGAGGAATACATAACACTTCGCAAATCATATTATATCTTACCATGAAACATAGAAATGAGATGCGATATCGCGTTTTTAGAAGCATTGGAACTCTATTGCTACGATACGTAAACATCTGCAAACGCTATTTCCTTGCAAGGAAGTGTCGCATTTACATTCATTTGAAGTGTAGACGAGGAGTACATAACACTCCGCAAATCGTATTATATCTTACCATGAAACATAGAAATGAGATGCGATATCGCGTTTTAAGAATCATAAGAACTCTATTGCTACGATACGTAGACATCTGCAAGCGCTATTTCCTTGCAAGGAAGTGTCGCATTTACATTCAGTTGATGTGTAGACGAGGAATACATAACGCTTCGCAAATCATATTATATCTTACCATGAAACATAGAAATGAGATGCGATATCGCGTTTTAAGAAGCATTGGAACTCTATTGCTACGATACGTAGACATCTGCAAACGCTATTTCCTTGCAAGGAAGAGTGTCGCATTTACATTCATTTGAATCGTAGACGAGGAATGCATAACACTTCGCAATGAATATTATATCTTATCATGAAACATAGATATGAGATGCAATATCTCGTTTTAAGAAGCATTTGAACTCTATTTCTTCGATACGTAGACATCTGCAAACGCTATTTCCTTGCAAGAAAGTGTCGCATTTACATTCATTTGATGTGTAGACGAGGAATACATAACACTTCGCAAATCATATTATATCTTACCATGAAACATAGAAATGAAATGCGATATCGCGTTTTTAGAAGCATTGGAACTCTATTGCTACGATACGTAGACATCTGCAAACGCTATTTCCTTGCAAGGAAGTGTCGCATTTTCATTCATTTGAACCTTAGACGGGGAATGCATAACACTTCGCAATGAATATTATATCTTATCATGAAACATAGATATGAGATGCAATATCTCGTTCTAAGAAGCATCAGAAATCCAATGCTACGATACGTAGACATCTGCAAACGCTATTTCCTTGCAAGAAAGTGTCGCATTTACATTCATTTGAAGTGTAGACGAGGAATACATAACACTTCGCAAATCATATTATATCTTACCATGAAACATAGGAATGAGATGCGATATCGCGTTTTAAGAAGCATTGGAACTCTATTGCTACGATATGTAGACATCTGCAAACGCTATTTCCTTGCAAGGAAGTGTCGCATTTACATTCATTTGAATCGTAGACGAGGAATGCATAACACTTCGCAATGAATATTATATCTTATCATGAAACATAGATATGAGATGCAATATCTCGTTTTAAGAAGCATTTGAACTCTATTGCTTCGATACGTAGACATCTGCAAACGCTATTTCCTTGCAAGTAAGTGTCGCATTTACATTCATTTGATGTGTAGACGAGGAATACATAACACTTCGCAAATCATATTATATCTTACCACGAAACATAGAAATGAGATGCGATATCGCGTTTTAAGAAGCATTAGAACTCTACTGCTACGATACGCAGACATCTGCAAACGCTATTTCCTAGCGAGGAAGTGTCGCAGTCACATTCATTTGAAGTGTAGACGAGGAATACATAACACTTCGCAAATCATATTATATCTTACCATGAAACATAGAAATGAGATGCGATATCGCGTTTTTAGAAGCATTGGAACTCTATTGCTACGATACGTAGACATCTGCAAACGCTATTTCCTTGCAAGGAAGTGTCGCATTTTCATTCATTTGAACCTTAGACGGGGAATGCATAACACTTCGCAATGAATATTATATCTTATCATGAAACATAGATATGAGATGCAATATCTCGTTTTAAGAAGCATCAGAAATCCAATGCTACGATACGTAGACATCTGCAAACGCTATTTCCTTGCAAGAAAGTGTCGCATTTACATTCATTTGAAGTGTAGACGAGGAATACATAACACTTCGCAAATCATATTATATCTTACCATGAAACATAGAAATGAGATGCGATATCGCGTTTTAAGAATCATAAGAACTCTATTGCTACGATACGTAGACATCTGCAAGCGCTATTTCCTTGCAAGGAAGTGTCGCATTTACATTCAGTTGATGTGTAGACGAGGAATACATAACGCTTCGCAAATCATATTATATCTTACCATGAAACATAGAAATGAGATGCGATATCGCGTTTTAAGAAGCATTGGAACTCTATTGCTACGATACGTAGACATCTGCAAACGCTATTTCCTTGCAAGGAAGTGTCGCATTTACATTCATTTGAATCGTAGACGAGGAATGCATAACACTTCGCAATGAATATTATATCTTATCATGAAACATAGATATGAGATGCAATATCTCGTTTTAAGAAGCATTTGAACTCTATTTCTTCGATACGTAGACATCTGCAAACGCTATTTCCTTGCAAGAAAGTGTCGCATTTACATTCATTTGATGTGTAGACGAGGAATACATAACACTTCGCAAATCATATTATATCTTACCATGAAACATAGAAATGAAATGCGATATCGCGTTTTTAGAAGCATTGGAACTCTATTGCTACGATACGTAGACATCTGCAAACGCTATTTCCTTGCAAGGAAGTGTCGCATTTTCATTCATTTGAACCTTAGACGGGGAATGCATAACACTTCGCAATGAATATTATATCTTATCATGAAACATAGATATGAGATGCAATATCTCGTTCTAAGAAGCATCAGAAATCCAATGCTACGATACGTAGACATCTGCAAACGCTATTTCCTTGCAAGAAAGTGTCGCATTTACATTCATTTGAAGTGTAGACGAGGAATACATAACACTTCGCAAATCATATTATATCTTACCATGAAACATAGAAATGAGATGCGATATCGCGTTTTAAGAAGCATTGGAACTCTATTGCTACGATATGTAGACATCTGCAAACGCTATTTCCTTGCAAGGAAGTGTCGCATTTACATTCATTTGAATCGTAGACGAGGAATGCATAACACTTCGCAATGAATATTATATCTTATCATGAAACATAGATATGAGATGCAATATCTCGTTTTAAGAAGCATTTGAACTCTATTGCTTCGATACGTAGACATCTGCAAACGCTATTTCCTTGCAAGTAAGTGTCGCATTTACATTCATTTGATGTGTAGACGAGGAATACATAACACTTCGCAAATCATATTATATCTTACCACGAAACATAGAAATGAGATGCGATATCGCGTTTTAAGAAGCATTAGAACTCTACTGCTACGATACGCAGACATCTGCAAACGCTATTTCCTAGCGAGGAAGTGTCGCAGTCACATTCATTTGAAGTGTAGACGAGGAATACATAACACTTCGCAAATCATATTATATCTTACCATGAAACATAGAAATGAGATGCGATATCGCGTTTTTAGAAGCATTGGAACTCTATTGCTACGATACGTAGACATCTGCAAACGCTATTTCCTTGCAAGGAAGTGTCGCATTTTCATTCATTTGAACCTTAGACGGGGAATGCATAACACTTCGCAATGAATATTATATCTTATCATGAAACATAGATATGAGATGCAATATCTCGTTTTAAGAAGCATCAGAAATCCAATGCTACGATACGTAGACATCTGCAAACGCTATTTCCTTGCAAGAAAGTGTCGCATTTACATTCATTTGAAGTGTAGACGAGGAATACATAACACTTCGCAAATCATATTATATCTTACCATGAAACATAGAAATGAGATGCGATATCGCGTTTTAAGAAGCATTGGAACGCTATTGCTACGATACGTAGAAATCTGCAAACGCTATTTCCTTGCAAGGAAGTGTCGCATTTACATTCATTTGAATCGTAGACGAGGAATGCATAACACTTCGCAATGAATATTATATCTTACCATGAAACATAGAAATGAGATGCGATATCGCGTTTTAAGAAGCATTAGAACTCTACTGCTACGATACGCAGACATCTGCAAACGCTATTTCCTAGCGAGGAAGTGTCACATTCACATTCGTTTGAAGTGTAGACGAGGAATACATAACACTTCGCAAATCATATTATATCTTACCATGAAACATAGAAATGAGATGCGATATCGCGTTTTAAGAAGCATTGGAACTCTATTGCTACGATACGTAGACATCTGCAAACGCTATTTCCTAGCGAGGAAGTGTCGCAGTCACATTCATTTGAAGTGTAGACGAGGAATACATAACACTTCGCAAATCATATTATACCTTACCATGAAACATAGAAATGAGATGCGATATCGCGTTTTAAGTAGCATTAGAACACTATTGCTACGATACGTAGACATCTGCAAACGCTATTTCCTTGCAGGGAAGTGTCGCATTTTCATTCATTTGAATCTTAGACGAGGAATGCATAACACTTCGCAATGAATATTATATCTTATCATGAAACATAGATATGAGATGCAATATCTCGTTTTAAGAAGCATCAGAAATCCAATGCTACGATACGTAGACATCTGCAAACGCTATTTCCTTGCAAGAAAGTGTCGCATTTACATTCATTTGAAGTGTAGACGAGGAATACATAACACTTCGCAAATCATATTATATCTTACCATGAAACATAGAAATGAGATGCGATATCGCGTTTTAAGAAGCATTGGAACTCTATTGCTACGATACGTAGACATCTGCAAACGCTATTTCCTTGCAAGGAAGTGTCGCATTTACATTCATTTGAATCGTAGACGAGGAATGCATAACACTTCGCAATGAATATTATATCTTATCATGAAACATAGATATTAGATGCAATATCTCGTTTTAAGAAGCATTTGAACTCTATTGCTTCGATACGTAGACATCTGCAAACGCTATTTCCTTGCAAGGAAGTGTCGCATTTCCATTCATTTGAAGTGTAGACGAGGAGTACATAACACTCCGCAAATCGTATTATATCTTACCATGAAACATAGAAATGAGATGCGATATCGCGTTTTAAGAATCATAAGAACTCTATTGCTACGATAAGCGGACATCTGCAAGCGCTATTTCCTTGCAAGGAAGTGTCGCATTTACATTCAGTTGATGTGTAGAGGAGGAATACATAACACTTCGCAAATCATATTATATCTTACCATGAAACATAGAAATGAGATGCGATATCGCGTTTTAAGAAGCATTGGAACTCTATTGCTACGATACGTAGACATCTGCAAACGCTATTTCCTTGCAAGGAAGAGTCGCATTACATCCATTTGAATCGTAGACGAGGAATGCATAACACTTCGCAATGAATATTATATCTTATCATGAAACATAGATATGAGATGCAATATCTCCTTTTAAGAAGCATTTGAAATCTATTGCTTCGATACGTAGACATCTGCAAACGCTATTTCCTTGCAAGAAAGTGTCGCATTTACATTCATTTGATGTGTAGACGAGGAATACATAACACTTCGCAAATCATATTATATCTTACCATGAAACATAGAAATGAAATGCGATATCGCGTTTTAAGAAGCATTAGAACTCTACTGCTACGATACGCAGACATCTGCAAACGCTATTTCCTTGCAAGGAAGTGTCGCATTTACATTCATTTGAAGTGTGGACGAGGAATACATGACACTTCGCAAATCATATTATATCTTACCATGAAGCATAGAAATGAGATGCGATATCGCGTTTTAAGAAGCATTGGAACTCTATTGCTACGATACGTAGACATCTGCAAACGCTATTTCCTTGCAAGGAAGTGTCGCATTTACATTCATTTGAAGTGTAGACGAGGAATACATAACACTTCGCAAATCATATTATACCTTACCATGAAACATAGAAATGAGATGCGATATCGCGTTTTAAGAAGCATTGGAACTCTATTGCTACGATATGTAGACATCTGCAAACGCTATTTCCTTGCAAGGAAGTGTCGCATTTACATTCATTTGAATCGTAGACGAGGAATGCATAACACTTCGCAATGAATATTATATCTTATCATGAAACATAGATATGAGATGCAATATCTCGTTTTAAGAAGCATTTGAACTCTATTGCTTCGATACGTAGACATCTGCAAACGCTATTTCCTTGCAAGTAAGTGTCGCATTTACATTCATTTGATGTGTAGACGAGGAATACATAACACTTCGCAAATCATATTATATCTTACCATGAAACATAGAAATGAGATGCGATATCGCGTTTTAAGAAGCATTAGAACTCTACTGCTACGATACGCAGACATCTGCAGACGCTATTTCCTTGCAAGAAAGCGTTGCATTTACATTCATTTGATGTGTAGACGAGGAATACATAACACTTCGCAAATCATATTATATCTTACCATGAAGCATAGAAATGAGATGCGATATCGCGTTTTAAGAAGCATTGGAACTCTATTGCTACGATACGTAGACATCTGCAAACGCTATTTCCTTGCAAGAAAGTGTCGCATTTACATTCATTTGAAGTGTAGACGAGGAATACATAACACTTCGCAAATCATATTATACCTTACCATGAAACATAGAAATGAGATGCGATATCGCGTTTTAAGAAGCATTGGAACTCTATTGCTACGATATGTAGACATCTGCAAACGCTATTTCCTTGCAAGGAAGTGTCGCATTTACATTCATTTGAATCGTAGACGAGGAATGCATAACACTTCGCAATGAATATTATATCTTATCATGAAACATAGATATGAGATGCTTAATCTCGTTTTAAGAAGCATTTGAACTCTATTGCTTCGATACGTAGACATCTGCAAACGCTATTTCCTTGCAAGTAAGTGTCGCACTTACATTCATTTGATGTGTAGACGAGGAATACATAACACTTCGCAAATCATATTATATCTTACCATGAAACATAGAAATGAGATGCGATATCGCGTTTTAAGAAGCATTAGAACTCTACTGCTACGATACGCAGACATCTGCAGACGCTATTTCCTTGCAAGAAAGCGTTGCATTTACATTCATTTGATGTGTAGACGAGGAATACATAACACTTCGCAAATCATATTATATCTTACCATGAAACATAGAAATGAGATGCGATATCGCGTTTTAAGAATCATTGGAACTCTATTGCTACGATACGTAGACATCTGCAAACGCTATTTCCTTGCAAGGAAGTGTCGCATTTACATTCATTTGAAGTGTAGACGAGGAATACATAACACTTCGCAAATCATATTATACCTTACCATGAAACATAGAAATGAGATGCGATATCGCGTTTTAAGAAGCATTGGAACTCTATTGCTACGATATGTAGACATCTGCAAACGCTATTTCCTTGCAAGGAAGTGTCGCATTTACATTCATTTGAATCGTAGACGAGGAATGCATAACACTTCGCAATGAATATTATATCTTATCATGAAACATAGATATGAGATGCAATATCTCGTTTTAAGAAGCATTTGAACTCTATTGCTTCGATACGTAGACATCTGCAAACGCTATTTCCTTGCAAGTAAGTGTCGCATTTACATTCATTTGATGTGCAGACGAGGAATACATAACACTTCGCAAATCATATTATATCTTACCATGAAACATAGAAATGAGATGCGATATCGCGTTTTAAGAAGCATTAGAACTCTACTGCTACGATACGCAGACATCTGCAGACGCTATTTCCTTGCAAGAAAGCGTTGCATTTACATTCAGTTGATGTGTAGACGAGGAATACATAACACTTCGCAAATCATATTATATCTTACCATGAAACATAGAAATGAGATGCGATATCGCGTTTTAAGAAGCATTGGAACTCTATTGCTACGATACGTAGACATCTGCAAACGCTATTTCCTTGCAAGGAAGTGTCGCATTTACATTCATTTGAATCGTAGACGAGGAATGCATAACACTTCGCAATGAATATTATATCTTATCATGAAACATAGATATGAGATGCAATATCTCTTTTTAAGAAGCATTTGAACTCTATTGCTTCGATACGTAGACATCTGCAAACGCTATTTCCTTGCAAGAAAGTGTCGCATTTACATTCATTTGATGTGTAGACGAGGAATACATAACACTTCGCAAATCATATTATATCTTACCATGAAACATAGAAATGAGATGCGATATCGCGTTTTAAGAAGCACTAGAACTCTACTGCTACGATACGCAGACATCTGCAAACGCTATTTCCTTGCAAGGAAGTGTCGCATTTACATTCATTTGAAGTGTGGACGAGGAATACATGACACTTCGCAAATCATATTATATCTTACCATGAAACATAGAAATGAGATGCGATATCGCGTTTTAAGAAGCATCAGAAATCCATTGCTACGATACGTAGACATCTGCAAACGCTATTTCCTTGCAAGAAAGTATCGCATTTACATTCATTTGAAGTGTATACGAGGAATACATAACACTTCGCAAATCATATTATACCTTACCATGAAACATAGAAATGAGATGCGATATCGCGTTTTAAGAAGCATTGGAACTCTATTGCTACGATACGTAGACATCTGCAAACGCTATTTCCTTGCAAGGAAGTGTCGCATTTACATTCATTTCAATCGTAGACGAGGAATGCATAACACTTCGCAATGAATATTATATCTTATCATGAAACATAGATATGAGATGCAATATCTCGTTTTAAGAAGCATTTGAACTCTATTGCTTCGATACGTAGACATCTGCAAACGCTATTTCCTTGCAAGGAAGTGTCGCATTTACATTCATTTGAAGTGTAGACGAGGAGTACATAACACTCCGCAAATCGTATTACATCTTACCATGAAACATAGAAATGAGATTTGATATCGCGTTTTAAGAATCATAAGAACTCTATTGCTACGATACGTAGACATCTGCAAACGCTATTTCCTTGCAAGAAAGTGTTGCATTTACAATCATTTGATGTGTAGACGAGGAATACATAACACTTCGCACATCATATTATATCTTACCATGAAACATAGAAATGAGATGCGATATCGCGTTTTAAGAATCATTGGAACTCTATTGCTACGATACGTAGACATCTGCAAACGCTATTTCCTAGCGAGGAAGTGCCGCAGTCACATTCATTTGAAGTGTAGACGAGGAATACATAACACTTCGCAAATCATGTTATATCTTACCATGAAACATAGAAATGAGATGTGATATCGCGTTTTAAGAAGCATTAGAACACTATTGCTACGATACGTAGACATCTGCAAACGCTATTTCCTTGCAGGGAAGTGTCGCATTTTCATTCATTTGAATCTTAGACGAGGAATGCATAACACTTCGCAATGAATATTATATCTTATCATGAAACATAGAAATGAGATGCGACATCGCGTTTTAAGAATCATAAGAACTCTATTGCTACGATACGTAGACATCGGCAAGCGCTATTTCCTTGCAAGGAAGTGTCGCATTTACATTCAGTTGATGTGTAGAAGAGGAATACATAACACTTCGCAAATCATATTATATCTTACCATGAAACATAGAAATGAGATGCGATATCGCGTTTTAAGAAGCATTGGAACTCTATTGCTACGATACGTAGACATCTGCAAACGCTATTTCCTTGCAAGGAAGTGTCGCATTTACATTCAATTGAATCGTAGACGAGGAATGCATAACACTTCGCAATGAATATTATATCTTATCATGAAACATAGATATGAGATGCAATATCTCATTTTAAGAAGCATTTGAACTCTATTGCTTCGATACGTAGACATCTGCAAACGCTATTTCCTTGGAAGAAAGTGTCGCATTTACATTCATTTGAAGTGTGGACGAGGAATACATAACACTTCGCAAATCATATTATATCTTACCATGAAACATAGAAATGAGATGCGATATCGCGTTTTAAGAAGCATCAGAAATCCATTGCTACGATACGTAGACATCTGCAAACGGTATTTCCTTGCAAGGAAGTGTCGCATTTACATTCATTTGAAGTGTAGACGAGGAGTACATAACACTCCGCAAATCGTATTACATCTTACCATGAAACATAGAAATGAGATGCGATATCGCGTTTTAAGAATCATAAGAACTCTATTGCTACGATACGTAGACATCTGCAAACGCTATTTCCTTGCAAGAAAGTGTTGCATTTACATTCATTTGATGTGTAGACGAGGAATACATAACACTTCGCACATCATATTATATCTTACCATGAAACATAGAAATGAGATGCGATATCGCGTTTTAAGAATCAAAAGATCTCTATTGCTACGATACGTAGACATCTGCAAACGCTATTTCCTTGCAAGGAAGTGTCGCATTTACATTCATTTGATGTGTAGACGAGGAATACATAACACTTCGCAAATCATATTATATCTTACCATGAAACATAGAAATGAGATGCGATAACGCGTTTTAAGAAGCATTAGAACACTATTGCTACGATACGTAGACATCTGCAAACGCTATTTCCTTGCAAGGAAGTGTCGCATTTTCATTCATTTGAATCGTAGACGAGGAATGCATAACACTTCGCAATGAATATTATATCTTATCATGAAACATAGATATGAGATGCATTATCTCGTTTTAAGAAGCATTTGAACTCTATTGCTTCGATACGTAGACATCTGCAAACGCTATTTCCTTGCAAGAAAGTGTCGCATTTACATTCATTTGAAGTGTAGACGAGGAATACATAACAGTTCGCAAATCATATTATATCTTACCATGAAACATAGAAATGAGATGCGACATCGCGTTCTAAGAAGTATTAGAACACTACTGCTACGATAGGTAGACATTTGCAAACGCTATTTCCTTGCAAGGAAGTGTCACATTTACATTCATTTGAAGTGTAGACGAGGAGTACATAACACTCTGCAAATCGTATTATATCTTACCATGAAACATAGAAATGAGATGCGATATCGCGTTTTAAGAATCATAAGAACTCTACTGCTACGATACGCAGACATCTGCAAACGCTATTTCCTAGCGAGGAAGTGTCGCATTCACATTCATTTGAAGTGTAAACGAGGAATACATAACACTTCGCCAATCATATTGTATCTTACCATGAAACATAGAAATGAGATGCGATATCGCGTTTTAAGAAGCATTAGAACTCTATTGCTACGATACCTAGACATCTGCAGACGCTATTTCCTAGCAAGGAAGTGTCGCATTTACATTCATTTGAAGTGTAGACGAGGAATACATGACACTTCGCAAATCATATAATATCTTACCACGAAACATAGAAATGAGATGCGATATCGCGTTTTAAGGATCAAAAGATCTCTATTGCTACGATACGTAGACATCTGCAAACGCTATTTCCTTGCAAAGAAGTGTCGCATTTACATTCATTTGAAGTGTAGACGAGGAATACATAACAGTTCGCAAATCATATTATATCTTACCATGAAACATAGAAATGAGATGCGACATCGCGTTCTAAGAAGTATTAGAACACTACTGCTACGATAGGTAGACATTTGCAAACGCTATTTCCTTGCAAGGAAGTGTCGCATTTACATTCATTTGAAGTGTAGACGAGGAGTACATAACACTCCGCAAATCGTATTATATCTTACCATGAAACATAGAAATGAGATGCGATATCGCGTTTTAAGAATCATAAGAACTCTATTGCTACGATACGTAGATATCTGCAAACGCTATTTCCTTGCAAGGAAGTGTCGCATTTACATTCAGTTGATGTGTAGACGAGGAATACATAACACTTCGCAATGAATATTATATCTTATCATGAAACATAGATATGAGATGCAATATCTCGCTTTAAGAAGCATTTGAACTCTATTGCTTCGATACGTAGACATCTGCAAACGCTATTTCCTTGCAAGAAAGTGTCGCATTTACATTCATTTGATGTGTAGACGAGGAATACATAACACTTCGCAAATCATATTATATCTTACCATGAAACATAGAAATGAGATGCGATATCGCGTTTTTAGAAGCATTAGAACTCTACTGCTACGATACGCAGACATCTGCAAACGCTATTTCCTAGCGAGGAAGTGTCGCATTCACATTCATTTGAAGTGTAAACGAGGAATACATAACACTTCGCAAATCATATTGTATCTTACCATGAAACATAGAAATGAGATGCGATATCGCGTTTTAAGAAGCATTAGAACTCTATTGCTACGATACCTAGACATCTGCAGACGCTATTTCCTAGCAAGGAAGTGTCGCATTTACATTCAGTTGATGTGTAGACGAGGAATACATAACACTTCGCAATGAATATTATATCTTATCATGAAACATAGATATGAGATGCAATATCTCGCTTTAAGAAGCATTTGAACTCTATTGCTTCGATACGTAGACATCTGCAAACGCTATTTCCTTGCAAGAAAGTGTCGCATTTACATTCATTTGATGTGTAGACGAGGAATACATAACACTTCGCAAATCATATTATATCTTACCATGAAACATAGAAATGAGATGCGATATCGCGTTTTTAGAAGCATTAGAACTCTACTGCTACGATACGCAGATATCTGCAAACGCTATTTCCTAGCGAGGAAGTGTCGCATTCACATTCATTTGAAGTGTAAACGAGGAATACATAACACTTCGCAAATCATATTGTATCTTACCATGAAACATAGAAATGAGGTGCGATATCGCGTTTTAAGAAGCATTAGAACTCTATTGCTACGATACCTAGACATCTGCAAACGCTATTTCCTTGCAAGGAAGTGTCGCATTTACATTCATTTGAATCGTAGACGAGGAATGCATAACACTTCACAATGAATATTATATCTTATCATGAAACATAGATATGAGATGCAATATCTCGTTTTAAGAAGCATTAGAACTCTATTGCTACGATACCTAAACATCTGCAGACGTTATTTCCTAGCAAGGAAGTGTCGCATTTACATTCATTTGAAGTGTAGACGAGGAATACATAACACTTCGCAAATCATATTATATCTTACCATGAAACATAGAAGTGGGATGCGATCTCACGTTTTAAGAAGCATTAGATATCTATTGCTACGATACGTAGACATCTGCAAACGCTATTTCCTTGCAAAGAAGTGTCGCATTTACATTCATTTGAATCGTAGACGAGGAATGCATAACACTTCGCAATGAATATTATATCTTATCATGAAACATAGATATGAGATGCAATATCTCGTTCTAAGAAGCATTTGATCTCTATTGCTTCGATACGTAGACATCTGCAAACGCTATTTCCTTGCAAGGAAGTGTCGCATTTACATTCATTTGAAGTGTGGACGAGGAATACATGACACTTCGCAAATCATATTATATCTTACCATGAAGCACGGAAATGAGATGCGATATCGCGTTTTAAGAAGCATCAGAAATCCATTGCTACGATACGTAGACATCTGCAAACGCTATTTCCTTGCAAGAGAGTATCGCATTTACATTCATTTGAAGTGTAGACGAGGAATACATAACACTTCGCAAATCATATTATACCTTACCATGAAACATAGAAATGAGATGCGATATCGCGTTTTAAGAAGCATTAGAACTCTACAGCTACGATACGCAGACATCTGCAAACGCTATTTCCTAGCGTGGAAGTGTCACACTCACATTCGTTTGAAGTGTAGACGAGGAATACATAACACTTCGCAAATCATATTATATTTTACCATGAAACATAGAAATGAGGTGCGATATCGCGTTTTAAGAAGCATTGGAACTCTATTGCTACGGTACGTAGGCATCTGCAAACGCTATTTCCTTGCAAGGAAGTGTCGCATTTACATTCATTTGAAGTGTAGACGAGGAATACATGACACTTCGCAATGAATATTATATCTTATCATGAAACATGGATATGAGATGCAATATCTCGCTTTAAGAAGCATTTGAACTCTATTGCTTCGATACGTAGACATCTGCAAACGCTATTTCCTTGCAAGAAAGTGTCGCATTTACATTCATTTGATGTGTAGACCGGGAATACATAACACTTCGCAAATCATATTATATCTTACCATGAAACATAGAAACGAGATGCGATATCGCGTTTTAAGAAGCATTAGAACTCTACTGCTACGATACGCAGACATCTGCAAACGCTATTTCCTAGCGAGGAAGTGTCGCATTCACATTCATTTGAAGTGTAAACGAGGAATACATAACACTTCGCAAATCATATTGTATCTTACCATGAAACATAGAAATGAGATGCGATATCGCGTTTTAAGAAGCATTAGAACTCTACTGCTACGATACGCAGACATCTGCAAACGCTATTTCCTAGCGAGGAAGTGTCACATTCACATTCATTTGAAGTGCAGACGAGGAATACATGACACTTCGCAAATCATGTTATATCTTACCATGAAACATAGAAATGAGATGCGATATCGCGTTTTAAGAAGCATTATAACTCTATTGCTACGATACGTAGACATCTGCAAACGCTATTTCCTTGCAAAGAATTGTCGCATTTACATTCATTTGAAGTGTAGACGAGGAATACATAACACACCGCAAATCGTATTATATCTTACCATGAAACATAGAAATGAGATGCGATATCGCGTTTTAAGAGTCATAAGAACTCTATTGCTACGATACGTAGACATCTGCAAGCGCTATTTCCTTGCAAGGAAGTGTCGCATTTACATTCATTTGAAGTGTAGACGAGGACTACATGACACTTCGCAAATCATATTATATCTTACCATGAAACATAGAAATGAGATGCGACATCGCGTTCTAAGAAGTATTAGAACACTACTGCTACGATAGGTAGACATTAGCAAACGCTATTTCCTTGCAAGGAAGTGTCGCATTTACATTCATTTGAAGTGTAGACGAGGAGTACATAACACTCCGCAAATCGTATTATATCTTACCATGAAACATAGGAATGAGATGCGATATCGCGTTTTAAGAATCATAAGAACTCTATTGCTACGATACGTAGACATCTGCAAACGCTATTTCCTTGCAAAGAAGTGTCGCATTTACATTCATTTGAATCGTAGACGAGGAGTGCATAACACTTCGCAATGAATATTATATCTTATCATGAAACATAGATATGAGATGCAATATCTCGTTTTAAGAAGCATTTGAACTCTATTGCTTCGATACGTAGACCTCTGCAAACGCTATTTCCTTGCAAGGAAGTGTCGCATTTACATTCATTTGATGTGTAGACGAGGAATACATAACACTTCGCAAATAATATTATATCTTACCATGAAACATAGAAATGAGATACGATATCGCGTTTTAAGAATCATAAGAACTCTATTGCTACGATACCTAGACATCTGCAAACGCTATTTCCTTGCAAAGAAGTGTCGCATTTACATTCATTTGAAGTGTAGGCGAAGAATACATAACACTTCGCAAATCATATTATATCTTACCATGAAACATAGAAATGAGATGCGATATCGCGTTTTAAGAAGCATTAGAACTCTATTGCTACGGTACGTAGACTTCTGCAAACGCTATTTCCTTGCAAGGAAGTGTCGCATTTACATTCATTTGAAGTGTAGACGAGGAGTACATAACACTCCGCAAATCGTATTATATCTTACCATGAAACATAGAAATGATATGCGATATCGCGTTTTAAGAATCATAAGAACTCTATTGCTACGATACGTAGATATCTGCAAACGCTATTTCCTTGCAAGGAAGTGTCGCATTTACATTCAGTTGATGTGTAGACGAGGAATACATAACACTTCGCAATGAATATTATATCTTATCATGAAACATAGATATGAGATGCAATATCTCGCTTTAAGAAGCATTTGAACTCTATTGCTTCGATACGTAGACATCTGCAAACGCTATTTCCTTGCAAGAAAGTGTCGCATTTACATTCATTTGATGTGTAGACAAGGAATACATAACACTTCGCAAATCATATTATATCTTACCATGAAACATAGAAATGAGATGCGATATCGCGTTTTTAGAAGCATTAGAACTCTACTGCTACGATACGCAGACATCTGCAAACGCTATTTCCTAGCGAGGAAGTGTCGCATTCACATTCATTTGAAGTGTAAACGAGGAATACATAACACTTCGCAAATCATATTGTATCTTACCATGAAACATAGAAATGAGATGCGATATCGCGTTTTAAGAAGCATTAGAACTCTATTGCTACGATACCTAGACATCTGCAGACGCTATTTCCTAGCAAGGAAGTGTCGCATTTACATTCATTTGAAGTGTAGACGAGGAATACATGACACTTCGCAAATCATATAATATCTTACCATGAAACATAGAAATGAGATGCGATACCGCGTTTTAAGAATCAAAAGATCTCTATTGCTACGATACGTAGACATCTGCAAACGCTATTTCCTTGCAAGGAAGTGTCGCATTTACATTCATTTGAAGTGTAGACGAGGAACACATAACACTTCGCAAATCATATTATATCTTACCATGAAACATAGAAATGAGATGCGATATCGCGTTTTAAGAAGCATTAGAACTCTATTGCTACGGTACGTAGACTTCTGCAAACGCTATTTCCTTGCAAGGAAGTGTCGCATTTACATTCATTTGAAGTGTAGACGAGGAGTACATAACACTCCGCAAATCGTATTATATCTTACCATGAAACATAGAAATGATATGCGATATCGCGTTTTAAGAATCATAAGAACTCTATTGCTACGATACGTAGATATCTGCAAACGCTATTTCCTTGCAAGGAAGTGTCGCATTTACATTCAGTTGATGTGTAGACGAGGAATACATAACACTTCGCAATGAATATTATATCTTATCATGAAACATAGATATGAGATGCAATATCTCGCTTTAAGAAGCATTTGAACTCTATTGCTTCGCTACGTAGACATCTGCAAACGCTATTTCCTTGCAAGAAAGTGTCGCATTTACATTCATTTGATGTGTAGACAAGGAATACATAACACTTCGCAAATCATATTATATCTTACCATGAAACATAGAAATGAGATGCGATATCGCGTTTTTAGAAGCATTAGAACTCTACTGCTACGATACGCAGACATCTGCAAACGCTATTTCCTAGCGAGGAAGTGTCGCATTCACATTCATTTGAAGTGTAAACGAGGAATACATAACACTTCGCAAATCATATTGTATCTTACCATGAAACATAGAAATGAGATGCGATATCGCGTTTTAAGAAGCATTAGAACTCTATTGCTACGATACCTAGACATCTGCAGACGCTATTTCCTAGCAAGGAAGTGTCGCATTTACATTCATTTGAAGTGTAGACGAGGAATACATAACACTTCGCAAATGATATTATATCTTACCATGAAACATAGAAATGAGATGCAATATCGCGTTTTAAGTATCATAAGAACTCTATTACTACTATACGTAGACATCTGCAAACGCTATTTCCTTCAAAGGAAGTGTCGCATTTACATTCATTTGAATCGTAGACGAGGAATGCATAACAATTCGCAAATCATATTATATCTTACCATGAAACATAGAAATGAGATGCGATATCGCGTTTTAAGAAGCATTAGAACTCTATTGCTACGATACGTAGACATCTGCAAACGCTATTTCCTTCAAAGGAAGTGTCGCATTTACATTCATTTGAATCGTAGTCGAGGAATGCATAACACTTCGCAAATCATATTATATCTTACCATGAAACATAGAAATGAGATGCGATATCGCGTTTTAAGAAGCATTAGAACTCAACTGCTACGATACGTAGACACCTGCAAACGCTATTTCCTAGCGAGGAAGTGTCGCCTTCGCATTCATTTGAAGTGTAGGCGAGGAATACATGACACTTCGCAAATCATATTGTATCTTACCATGAAACATAGAAATGAGATGCGATATCGCGTTTTAAGAAGCATTAGAACTCTACTGCTACGATACGCAGACATCTGCAAACGCTATTTCCTAGCGAGGAGGTGTCACATTCACATTCATTTGAAGTGTAGACGAGGAATCCATAACTCTTAGCAAATCATATTATATCTTACCATGAAACATAGAAATGAGATGCGATATCGCGTTTTAAGAAGCATTTGTACTCTATTGCTACGATACGTAGACATCTGCAAACGCTATTTCCTTGCAAGAAAGTGTCGCATTTACATTCATTTGAAGTGTAGACGAGGAATACATAACACTTCGCAAATCATATTGTACCTTACCATGAAACATAGAAATGAGATGCGATATCGCGTTTTAAGAAGCATTAGAACACTATTGCTTCGATACGTAGACATCTGCAAACGCTATTTCCTAGCGAGGAAGTGTGGCATTCACATTCATTTGAAGTGTAGACGAGGAATACATGACACTCCGCAAATCATATTATATCTTACCATGAAACATAGAAATGTGATGCGATATCGCGTTTTAAGAATCATAAGAACTCTATTGCTAAGATACGTAGACATCTGCAAACGCTAGTTCCTTGCGAGAAAGTGTCGCATTTACATTCATTTGAAGTGTAGACGACGGATACATAACACTTCGCAAATCATATTATACCTTACCATGAAACATAGAAATGAGATGCGATATCGCGTTTTAAGAAGCATTAGAACTCTATTGCTTCGATACGTAGACATCTGCAAACGCTATTTCCTAGCGAAGAAGTGTGGCATTTACATTCATTTGATGTGTAGACGAGGAATACATAACACTTCGCAAATCATATTATATCTTACCATGAAACATAGAAATGAGGTGCGATATCGCGTTTTAAGGAGCATTAGAACTCAACTGCTACGATACGTAGACATCTGCAAACGCTATTTCCTTGCAAGGAAGTGTTGCATTTACATTCATTTGAATCGTAGGCGAAGAATGCATAACACTTCGCAATGAATATTATATCTTATCATGAAACATAGATATGAGATGCAGTATCTCGTTTTAAGAAGCATTTGAACTCTATTGCTTCGATACGTAGACATCTACAAACGCTATTTCCTTGCAAGGAAGTGTCGCATTTACATTCATTTGAAGTGTAGACGAGGAATACATAACACTCCGCAAATCATATTATATCATACCATGAAACATAGAAATGAGATGCGATATCGCGTTTTAAGAATCATAAGAACTCTATTGCAACGATACGTAGACATCTGCAAACGCTATTTCCTTGCAAAGATGTGTCGCATTTACATTCATTTGAAGTGTAGACGAGGAATACATAACACTCCGCAAATCATATTATATCATACCATGAAACATAGAAATGAGATGCGATATCGCGTTTTAAGAATCATAAGAACTCTATTGCAACGATACGTAGACATCTGCAAACGCTATTTCCTTGCAAAGAAGTGTCGCATTTACATTCATTTGAATCGTAGACGAGGAGTGCATAACACTTCGCAAATAATATTATATCTTACCATGAAACATAGAAATGAGATACGATATCGCGTTTTAAGAATCATAAGAACTCTATTGCTACGATACCTAGACATCTGCAAACGCTATTTCCTTGCAAAGAAGTGTCGCATTTACATTCATTTGAAGTGTAGACGAGGAATACATAACACTTCGCAAATCATATTATACCTTACCATGAAACATAGAAATGAGATGCGATATCGCGTTTTAAGAAGCATTAGAACTCTACTGCCACGATACGCAGACATCTGCAAACGCTATTTCCTAGCGAGGAAGTGTCACACTCACATTCATTTGATGTGTAGACGAGGAATACATAACACTTCGCAAATAATATTATATCTTACCATGAAACATAGAAATGAGATACGATATCGCGTTTTAAGAATAATAAGAACTCTATTGCTACGATACCTAGACATCTGCAAACGCTATTTCCTTGCAAAGAAGTGTCGCATTTACATTCATTTGAAGTGTAGGCGAGGAATACATAACACTTCGCAAATCATATTATATCTTACCATGAAACATAGAAATGAGATGCGATATCGCGTTTTAAGAAGCATTAGAACTCTATTGCTACGGTACGTAGACTTCTGCAAACGCTATTTCCTTGCAAGGAAGTGTCGCATTTACATTCATTTGAAGTGTAGACGAGGAGTACATAACACTCCGCAAATCGTATTATATCTTACCATGAAACATAGAAATGATATGCGATATCGCGTTTTAAGAATCATAAGAACTCTATTGCTACGATACGTAGATATCTGCAAACGCTATTTCCTTGCAAGGAAGTGTCGCATTTACATTCAGTTGATGTGTAGACGAGGAATACATAACACTTCGCAATGAATATTATATCTTATCATGAAACATAGATATGAGATGCAATATCTCGCTTTAAGAAGCATTTGAACTCTATTGCTTCGATACGTAGACATCTGCAAACGCTATTTCCTTGCAAGAAAGTGTCGCATTTACATTCATTTGATGTGTAGACAAGGAATACATAACACTTCGCAAATCATATTATATCTTACCATGAAACATAGAAATGAGATGCGATATCGCGTTTTTAGAAGCATTAGAACTCTACTGCTACGATACGCAGACATCTGCAAACGCTATTTCCTAGCGAGGAAGTGTCGCATTCACATTCATTTGAAGTGTAAACGAGGAATACATAACACTTCGCAAATCATATTGTATCTTACCATGAAACATAGAAATGAGATGCGATATCGCGTTTTAAGAAGCATTAGAACTCTATTGCTACGATACCTAGACATCTGCAGACGCTATTTCCTAGCAAGGAAGTGTCGCATTTACATTCATTTGAAGTGCAGACGAGGAATACATGACACTTCGCAAATCATATAATATCTTACCATGAAACATAGAAATGAGATGCGATACCGCGTTTTAAGAATCAAAAGATCTCTATTGCTACGATACGTAGACATCTGCAAACGCTATTTCCTTGCAAGGAAGTGTCGCATTTACATTCATTTGAAGTGTAGACGAGGAACACATAACACTTCGCAAATCATATTATATCTTACCATGAAACATAGAAATGAGATGCGATATCGCGTTTTAAGAAGCATTAGAACTCTATTGCTACGGTACGTAGACTTCTGCAAACGCTATTTCCTTGCAAGGAAGTGTCGCATTTACATTCATTTGAAGTGTAGACGAGGAGTACATAACACTCCGCAAATCGTATTATATCTTACCATGAAACATAGAAATGATATGCGATATCGCGTTTTAAGAATCATAAGAACTCTATTGCTACGATACGTAGATATCTGCAAACGCTATTTCCTTGCAAGGAAGTGTCGCATTTACATTCAGTTGATGTGTAGACGAGGAATACATAACACTTCGCAAATGATATTATATCTTACCATGAAACATAGAAATGAGATGCAATATCGCGTTTTAAGTATCATAAGAACTCTATTACTACTATACGTAGACATCTGCAATCGCTATTTCCTTCAAAGGAAGTGTCGCATTTACATTCATTTGAATCGTAGACGAGGAATGCATAACAATTCGCAAATCATATTATATCTTACCATGAAACATAGAAATGAGATGCGATATCGCGTTTTAAGAAGCATTAGAACTCTATTGCTACGATACGTAGACATCTGCAAACGCTATTTCCTTCAAAGGAAGTGTCGCATTTACATTCATTTGAATCGTAGTCGAGGAATGCATAACACTTCGCAAATCATATTATATCTTACCATGAAACATAGAAATGAGATGCGATATCGCGTTTTAAGAAGCATTAGAACTCAACTGCTACGATACGTAGACATCTGCAAACGCTATTTCCTAGCGAGGAAGTGTCGCTTTCGCATTCATTTGAAGTGTAGGCGAGGAATACATGACACTTCGCAAATCATATTGTATCTTACCATGAAACATAGAAATGAGATGCGATATCGCGTTTTAAGAAGCATTAGAACTCTACTGCTACGATACGCAGACATCTGCAAACGCTATTTCCTAGCGAGGAGGTGTCACATTCACATTCATTTGAAGTGTAGACGAGGAATCCATAACTCTTAGCAAATCATATTATATCTTACCATGAAACATAGAAATGAGATGCGATATCGCGTTTTAAGAAGCATTTGTACTCTATTGCTACGATACGTAGACATCTGCAAACGCTATTTCCTTGCAAGAAAGTGTCGCATTTACATTCATTTGAAGTGTAGACGAGGAATACATAACACTTCGCAAATCATATTATACCTTACCATGAAACATAGAAATGAGATGCGATATCGCGTTTTAAGAAGCATTAGAACACTATTGCTTCGATACGTAGACATCTGCAAACGCTATTTCCTAGCGAGGAAGTGTGGCATTCACATTCATTTGAAGTGTAGACGAGGAATACATAACACTCCGCAAATCATATTATATCTTACCATGAAACATAGAAATGTGATGCGATATCGCGTTTTAAGAATCATAAGAACTCTATTGCTAAGATACGTAGACATCTGCAAACGCTAGTTCCTTGCGAGAAAGTGTCGCATTTACATTCATTTGAAGTGTAGACGACGGATACATAACACTTCGCAAATCATATTATACCTTACCATGAAACATAGAAATGAGATGCGATATCGCGTTTTAAGAAGCATTAGAACTCTATTGCTTCGATACGTAGACATCTGCAAACGCTATTTCCTAGCGAAGAAGTGTGGCATTTACATTCATTTGATGTGTAGACGAGGAATACATAACACTTCGCAAATCATATTATATCTTACCATGAAACATAGAAATGAGGTGCGATATCGCGTTTTAAGGAGCATTAGAACTCAACTGCTACGATACGTAGACATCTGCAAACGCTATTTCCTTGCAAGGAAGTGTTGCATTTACATTCATTTGAATCGTAGGCGAAGAATGCATAACACTTCGCAATGAATATTATATCTTATCATGAAACATAGATATGAGATGCAGTATCTCGTTTTAAGAAGCATTTGAACTCTATTGCTTCGATACGTAGACATCTACAAACGCTATTTCCTTGCAAGGAAGTGTCGCATTTACATTCATTTGAAGTGTAGACGAGGAATACATAACACTCCGCAAATCATATTATATCATACCATGAAACATAGAAATGAGATGCGATATCGCGTTTTAAGAATCATAAGAACTCTATTGCAACGATACGTAGACATCTGCAAACGCTATTTCCTTGCAAAGATGTGTCGCATTTACATTCATTTGAAGTGTAGACGAGGAATACATAACACTCCGCAAATCATATTATATCATACCATGAAACATAGAAATGAGATGCGATATCGCGTTTTAAGAATCATAAGTACTCTATTGCAACGATACGTAGACATCTGCAAACGCTATTTCCTTGCAAAGATGTGTCGCATTTACATTCATTTGAAGTGTAGACGAGGAATACATAACACTTCGCAAATCGTATTGTATCTTACCATGAAACATAGAAATGACATGCGATCTCGCGTTTTAAGAAGCATCAGAAATCCATTGCTACGATACGTAGACATCTGCAAACGCTATTTCCTTCAAAGGAAGTGTCGCATTTACATTCATTTGAATCGTAGTCGAGGAATGCATAACACTTCGCAAATCATATTATATCTTACCATGAAACACAGAAATGAGATGCGATATCGCGTTTTAAGAAGCATTAGAACTCTACTGCTACGATACGTAGACATCTGCAAACGCTATTTCCTAGCGAGGAAGTGTCGCCTTCGCATTCATTTGAAGTGTAGGCGAGGAATACATGACACTTCGCAAATCATATTGTATCTTACCATGAAACATAGAAATGAGATGCGATATCGCGTTTTAAGAAGCATTAGAACTCTACTGCTACGATACGCAGACATCTGCAAACGCTATTTCCTAGCGAGGAGGTGTCACATTCACATTCATTTGAAGTGTAGACGAGGAATCCATAACACTTCGCAAATCATATTATATCTTACCATGAAACATAGAAATGAGATGCGATATCGCGTTTTAAGAAGCATTAGAACTCTATTGCTACGATACGTAGACATCTGCAAACGCTATTTCCTTGCAAGGAAGTGTCGCATTTACATTCATCTGAATCGTAGACGAGGAATGCATAACACTTCGCAATGAATATTATATCTTATCATGAAACATAGATATGAGATGCAATATCTCGTTTTAAGAAGCATTTGAACTCTATTGCTTCGATACGTAGACATCTGCAAACACTATTTCCTAGCGAGGAAGTGTCGCATTCACATTCATTTGAAGTGTAGACGAGGAATACATAACAATTCGCAAATCATATTGTATCTTACCATGAAACATAGAAATGAGATGCGATATCGCGTTTTAAGAATCATAAGAACCATATTGCTACGATACGTAGACATCTGCAAACGCTATTTCCTTGCAAGGAAGTGTCGCATTTACATTCATCTGAATCGTAGACGAGGAATGCATAACACTTCGCAATGAATATTATATCTTATCATGAAACATAGATATGAGATGCAATATCTCGTTTTAAGAAGCATTTGAACTCAATTGCTTCGATACATAGACATCTGCAAACGCTATTTCCTTGCAAGGAAGTGTCGCATTTACATTCATTTGAAGTGTAGACGAGGAATACATAACACTTCGCAAATCATATTATATCTTACCATGAAACATAGAAATGAGATGCAATATCGCGTTTTAAGTATCATAAGAACTCTATTACTACTATACGTAGACATCTGCAAACGCTATTTCCTTCAAAGGAAGTGTCGCATTTACATTCATTTGAATCGTAGACGAGGAATGCATAACAATTCGCAAATCATATTATATCTTACCATGAAACATAGAAATGAGATGCGATATCGCGTTTTAAGAAGCATTAGAACTCAACTGCTACGATACGTAGACATCTGCAAACGCTATTTCCTAGCGAGGAAGTGTCGCATTCGCATTCATTTGAAGTGTAGACGAGGAATACATAACACTTCGCAAATCATATTGTATCTTACCATAAAACATAGAAATGAGATGCGATATCGCGTTTTAAGAAGCATTAGAACTCTACTGCTACGATACGCAGACATCTGCAAACGCTATTTCCCAGCGAGGAAGTGTCACATTCACATTCATTTGAATCGTAGACGAGGAATGCATAACACTTCGCAATGAATATTATATCTTATCATGAAACATAGATATGTGATGCAATATCTCGTTTTAAGAAGCATTTGAACTCTATTGCTACGATACGTAGACATCTGCAAACGCTATTTCCTTGCAAGAAAGTGTCGCATTTACATTCATTTGAAGTGTAGACGAGGAATACATAACACTTCGCAAATCATATTATACCTTACCATGAAACATAGAAATGAGATGCGATATCGCGTTTTAAGAAGCATTAGAACTCTATTGCTTCGATACGTAGACATCTGCAAACGCTATTTCCTAGCGAGGAAGTGTGGCATTCACATTCATTTGAAGTGTAGACGAGGAATACATAACACTTCGCAAATCATATTATATCTTACCATGAAACATAGAAATGAGATGCGATATCGGGTTTTAAGAATCATAAGAACACTATTGCTACGATACGGAGACATCTGCAAACGCTATTTCCTTGCAAGGAAGTGTCGCATTTACATTCATTTGATGTGTAGACGAGGAATGCATGACACTTCGCAAATCATATGATATCTTACCATGAAACATAGAAATGAGATGCGATATCGCGTTTTAAGAAGCATTTGAACTCTATTGCTACGATACGCAGACATCTGCAAACGCTATTTCCTAGCGAGGAAGTGTCGCATTCACATTCATATGAAGTGTCGACGAGGAATACATAACACTTCGCAAATCATATTATATCTTACCATGAAACATAGATATGAGATGCGATATCGCGTTTTAAGAAGTATTAGAACTCTATTGCTACGATACGTAGACATCTGCAAACGCTATTTCCTTGCAAGGAAGTGTCGCATTTACATTCATTTGAATCGTAGACGAGGAATGCATAACACTTCGCAATGAATATTATATCTTATCATGAAACATAGATATGAGATGCAATATCTCGTCTTAAGAAGCATTTGAACTCTATTGCTTCGATACGTAGACATCTGCAAACGCTATTTCCTTGCAAAGAAGTGTCGCATTTGCATTCATTTGAAGTGTAGACGAGGAATACATAACACTTCGCAAATCATATTATACCTTACAATGAAACATAGAAATGAGATGCGACATCGCGTTCTAAGAAGCATTAGAACACTACTGCTACGATAGGTAGACATTTGCAAACGCTATTTCCTTGTAAGGAAGTGTCGCATTTACATTCATTTGGAGTGTAGACGAGGAGTACATAACACTCCGCAAATCATATTATATCTTACCATGAAATATAGAAATGAGATGCGATATCGCGTTTTAAGAATCATAAGAACTCTATTGCTACGATACGTAGACATCTGCAAACGCTATTTCCTTGCAAAGAAGTGTTGCATTTACATTCATTTGAAGTATAGACGAGGAATACATAACACTTCGCAAATTATATTATATCTTACCATGAAACATAGAAATGAGATGCGATATCGCGTTTTAAGAATCATAAGAACACTATTGCTACGATACGTAGACATCTGCAAACGCTATTTCCTTGCAAGGAAGTGTCGCATTTACATTCATTTGAAGTGTAGACGAGGAATACATAACACTCCGCAAAGCATATTATATCTTACCATGAAACATAGAAATGAGATGCGATATCGCGTTTTAAGAATCATAAGAACTCTATTGCAACGATACGTAGACATCTGAAAAAAACGCTATTTCCTTGCAAAGAAGTGTCGCATTTACATTCATTTGAAGTGTAGACGAGGAATATATAACACTTCGCAAATCATATTATACCTTACCATGAAACATAGAAATGAGATGCGATATCGCGTTTTAAGAAGCATCAGAAGTCCAATGCTACGATACGTAGACATCTGCAAACGCTATTTCCTTGCAAGAAAGTGTCGCATTTACATTCATTTGAAGTGTAGACGACGGATACATAACACTTCGCAAATCATATTATACCTTACCATGAAACACAGTAATGAGATGCGATATCGCGTTTTAAGAATCATAAGAACTCTATTGCTACGATACGTAGACATCTGCAAACGCTATTTCCTTGCAAGGAAGTGTCGCATTTACATTCATTTGATGTGTAGACGTGGAATACATAACACTTCGCAAATCATATTATATCTTACCATGAAACATAGAAATGAGATGCGATATCGCGTTTTAAGAATCATAAGAACACTATTGCTACGATACGTAGACATTTGCAAACGCTATTTCCTAGCGAGGAGGTGTCACATTCACATTCATTTGAAGTGTAGACGAGGAATCCATAACACTTCGCAAATCATATTATATCTTACCATGAAACATAGAAATGAGATGCAATATCGCGTTTTAAGTATCATAAGAACTCTATTACTACTATACGTAGACATCTGCAAACGCTATTTCCTTCAAAGGAAGTGTCGCATTTACATTCATTTGAATCGTAGACGAGGAATGCATAACAATTCGCAAATCATATTATATCTTACCATGAAACATAGAAATGAGATGCGATATCGCGTTTTAAGAAGCATTAGAACTCAACTGCTACGATACGTAGACATCTGCAAACGCTATTTCCTTGCAAGGAAGTGTCGCATTTACATTCATCTGAATCGTAGACGAGGAATGCATAACACTTCGCAATGAATATTATATCTTATCATGAAACATAGATATGAGATGCAATATCTCGTTTTAAGAAGCATTTGAACTCAATTGCTTCGATACATAGACATCTGCAAACGCTATTTCCTTGCAAGGAAGTGTCGCATTTACATTCATTTGAAGTGTAGACGAGGAATACATAACACTTCGCAAATCATATTATATCTTACCATGAAACATAGAAATGAGATGCAATATCGCGTTTTAAGTATCATAAGAACTCTATTACTACTATACGTAGACATCTGCAAACGCTATTTCCTTCAAAGGAAGTGTCGCATTTACATTCATTTGAATCGTAGACGAGGAATGCATAACAATTCGCAAATCATATTATATCTTACCATGAAACATAGAAATGAGATGCGATATCGCGTTTTAAGAAGCATTAGAACTCAACTGCTACGATACGTAGACATCTGCAAACGCTATTTCCTAGCGAGGAAGTGTCGCATTCGCATTCATTTGAAGTGTAGACGAGGAATACATAACACTTCGCAAATCATATTGTATCTTACCATAAAACATAGAAATGAGATGCGATATCGCGTTTTAAGAAGCATTAGAACTCTACTGCTACGATACGCAGACATCTGCAAACGCTATTTCCCAGCGAGGAAGTGTCACATTCACATTCATTTGAATCGTAGACGAGGAATACATAACACTTCGCAAATCATATTATACCTTACCATGAAACATAGAAATGAGATGCGATATCGCGTTTTAAGAAGCATCAGAAGTCCAATGCTACGATACGTAGACATCTGCAAACGCTATTTCCTTGCAAGAAAGTGTCGCATTTACATTCATTTGAAGTGTAGACGACAGATACATAACACTTCGCAAATCATATAATACCTTACCATGAAACACAGTAATGAGATGCGATATCGCGTTTTAAGAATCATAAGAACTCTATTGCTACGATACGTAGACATCTGCAAACGCTATTTCCTTGCAAGGAAGTGTCGCATTTACATTCATTTGATGTGTAGACGTGGAATACATAACACTTCGCAAATCATATTATATCTTACCATGAAACATAGAAATGAGATGCGATATCGCGTTTTAAGAATCATAAGAACACTATTGCTACGATACGTAGACATTTGCAAACGCTATTTCCTAGCGAGGAGGTGTCACATTCACATTCATTTGAAGTGTAGACGAGGAATCCATAACACTTCGCAAATCATATTATATCTTACCATGAAACATAGAAATGAGATGCGATATCGCGTTTTAAGAAGCATTAGAACTCTATTGCTACGATACGTAGACATCTGCAAACGCTATTTCCTTGCAAGGAAGTGTCGCATTTACATTCATCTGAATCGTAGACGAGGAATGCATAACACTTCGCAATGAATATTATATCTTATCATGAAACATAGATATGAGATGCAATATCTCGTTTTAAGAAGCATTTGAACTCTATTGCTTCGATACGTAGACATCTGCAATCACTATTTCCTAGCGAGGAAGTGTCGCATTCACATTCATTTGAAGTGTAGACGAGGAATACATAACAATTCGCAAATCATATTGTATCTTACCATGAAACATAGAAATGAGATGCGATATCGCGTTTTAAGAATCATAAGAACCATATTGCTACGATACGTAGACATCTGCAAACGCTATTTCCTTGCAAGGAAGTGTCGCATTTACATTCATCTGAATCGTAGACGAGGAATGCATAACACTTCGCAATGAATATTATATCTTATCATGAAACATAGATATGAGATGCAATATCTCGTTTTAAGAAGCATTTGAACTCAATTGCTTCGATACATAGACATCTGCAAACGCTATTTCCTTGCAAGGAAGTGTCGCATTTACATTCATTTGAAGTGTAGACGAGGAATACATAACACTTCGCAAATCATATTATATCTTACCATGAAACATAGAAATGAGATGCAATATCGCGTTTTAAGTATCATAAGAACTCTATTACTACTATACGTAGACATCTGCAAACGCTATTTCCTTCAAAGGAAGTGTCGCATTTACATTCATTTGAATCGTAGACGAGGAATGCATAACAATTCGCAAATCATATTATATCTTACCATGAAACATAGAAATGAGATGCGATATCGCGTTTTAAGAAGCATTAGAACTCAACTGCTACGATACGTAGACATCTGCAAACGCTATTTCCTAGCGAGGAAGTGTCGCATTCGCATTCATTTGAAGTGTAGACGAGGAATACATAACACTTCGCAAATCATATTGTATGTTACCATAAAACATAGAAATGGGATGCGATATCGCGTTTTAAGAAGCATTAGAACTCTACTGCTACGATACGCAGACATCTGCAAACGCTATTTCCCAGCGAGGAAGTGTCACATTCACATTCATTTGAATCGTAGGCGAGGAATGCATAACACTTCGCAATGAATATTATATCTTATCATGAAACATAGATATGTGATGCAATATCTCGTTTTAAGAAGCATTTGAACTCTATTGCTACGATACGTAGACATCTGCAAACGCTATTTCCTTGCAAGAAAGTGTCGCATTTACATTCATTTGAAGTGTAGACGAGGAATACATAACACTTCGCAAATCATATTATACCTTACCATGAAACATAGAAATGAGATGCGATATCGCGTTTTAAGAAGCATTAGAACTCTATTGCTTCGATACGTAGACATCTGCAAACGCTATTTCCTAGCGAGGAAGTGTGGCATTCACATTCATTTGAAGTGTAGACGAGGAATACATAACACTTCGCAAATCATATTATATCTTACCATGAAACATAGAAATGAGATGCGATATCGGGTTTTAAGAATCATAAGAACACTATTGCTACGATACGGAGACATCTGCAAACGCTATTTCCTTGCAAGGAAGTGTCGCATTTACATTCATTTGATGTGTAGACGAGGAATGCATGACACTTCGCAAATCATATGATATCTTACCATGAAACATAGAAATGAGATGCGATATCGCGTTTTAAGAAGCATTTGAACTCTATTGCTACGATACGCAGACATCTGCAAACGCTATTTCCTAGCGAGGAAGTGTCGCATTCACATTCATATGAAGTGTCGACGAGGAATACATAACACTTCGCAAATCATATTATATCTTACCATGAAACATAGAAATGAGATGCGATATCGCGTTTTAAGAAGTATTAGAACTCTATTGCTACGATACGTAGACATCTGCAAACGCTATTTCCTTGCAAGGAAGTGTCGCATTTACATTCATTTGAATCGTAGACGAGGAATGCATAACACTTCGCAATGAATATTATATCTTATCATGAAACATAGATATGAGATGCAATATCTCGTCTTAAGAAGCATTTGAACTCTATTGCTTCGATACGTAGACATCTGCAAACGCTATTTCCTTGCAAAGAAGTGTCGCATTTACATTCATTTGAAGTGTAGACGAGGAATACATAACACTTCGCAAATCATATTATACCTTACAATGAAACATAGAAATGAGATGCGACATCGCGTTCTAAGAAGCATTAGAACACTACTGCTACGATAGGTAGACATTTGCAAACGCTATTTCCTTGTAAGGAAGTGTCGCATTTACATTCATTTGGAGTGTAGACGAGGAGTACATAACACTCCGCAAATCATATTATATCTTACCATGAAATATAGAAATGAGATGCGATATCGCGTTTTAAGAATCATAAGAACTCTATTGCTACGATACGTAGACATCTGCAAACGCTATTTCCTTGCAAAGAAGTGTTGCATTTACATTCATTTGAAGTATAGACGAGGAATACATAACACTTCGCAAATTATATTATATCTTACCATGAAACATAGAAATGAGATGCGATATCGCGTTTTAAGAATCATAAGAACACTATTGCTACGATACGTAGACATCTGCAAACGCTATTTCCTTGCAAGGAAGTGTCGCATTTACATTCATTTGAAGTGTAGACGAGGAATACATAACACTCCGCAAAGCATATTATATCTTACCATGAAACATAGAAATGAGATGCGATATCGCGTTTTAAGAATCATAAGAACTCTATTGCAACGATACGTAGACATCTGAAAAAAACGCTATTTCCTTGCAAAGAAGTGTCGCATTTACATTCATTTGAAGTGTAGACGAGGAATACATAACACTTCGCAAATCATATTATACCTTACCATGAAACATAGAAATGAGATGCGATATCGCGTTTTAAGAAGCATCAGAAGTCCAATGCTACGATACGTAGACATCTGCAAACGCTATTTCCTTGCAAGAAAGTGTCGCATTTACATTCATTTGAAGTGTAGACGACGGATACATAACACTTCGCAAATCATATTATACCTTACCATGAAACACAGTAATGAGATGCGATATCGCGTTTTAAGAATCATAAGAACTCTATTGCTACGATACGTAGACATCTGCAAACGCTATTTCCTTGCAAGGAAGTGTCGCATTTACATTCATTTGATGTGTAGACGTGGAATACATAACACTTCGCAAATCATATTATATCTTACCATGAAACATAGAAATGAGATGCGATATCGCGTTTTAAGAATCATAAGAACACTATTGCTACGATACGTAGACATTTGCAAACGCTATTTCCTTGCAAGGAAGTGTCGCATTTACATTCATTTGAAGTGTAGACGAGGAATACATAACACTCCGCAAATCATATTATATCTTACCATGAAACATAGAAATGGGATGCGATATCGCGTTTTAAGAATCATAAGAACTCTATTGCAACGATACGTAGACATCTGCAAACGCTATTTCCTTGCAAGGAAGTGTCGCATTTACATTCATTTGAAGTGTAGACGAGGAATACATAACAGTTCGCAAATCATATTATATCTTACCATGAAACATAGAAATGAGATTCGACATCGCGTTCTAAGAAGCATTAGAACACTACTGCTTCGATAGGTAGACATTTGCAAACGCTATTTCCTTGCAAAGAAGTGTCGCATTTACATTCGTTTGAAGTGTAGACGAGGAATACATAACACTTCGCAAATCATATTATACCTTACCATGAAACATAGAAATGTGATGCGATATCGCGTTCTAAGAAGCATCAGAAATCCAATGCTACGATACGTAGACATCTGCAAACGCTATTTCCTTGCAAGAAAGTGTCGCATTTACATTCATTTGAAGTGTAGACGACGGATACATAACACTTCGCAAATCATATTATACCTTACCATGAAACATAGAAATGAGATGCGATATCGCGTTTTAAGAATCATAAGAACTCTATTGCTACGATACGAAGACATCTGCAAACGCTATTTCCTTGCAAGGAAGTGTCGCATTTACATTCATTTGATGTGTAGACGAGGAATACATAACACTTCGCAAATCATATTATATCTTACCATGAAACATAGAAATGAGATGCTATATCGCGTTTTAAGAAGCATTAGAACTCAACTGCTACGATACGTAGACATTTGCAAACGCTATTTCCTAGCGAGGAAGTGTCGCATTCACATTCATTTGAAGTGTAGACGAGGAATACATAACACTTCGCAAATCACATTATATCTTACCATGAAACATAGAAATGTGATGCTATATCGCGTTTTAAGAATCATAAGAACTCTATTGCTACGATTCGTAGACATCTGCAAACGCTATTTCCTTGCAAGGAAGTGTCGCATTTACATTCATTTGAAGTGTAGACGAGGAATACATAACACTCCGCAAATCATATTATATCTTACCATGAAACATAGAAATGAGATGCGATGTCGCGTTTTAAGAATCATAAGAACTCTATTGCAACGATACGTAGACATCTGCAAACGCTATTTCCTTGCAAGCAAGTGTCGCATTTACATTCATTTGAAGTGTAGACGAGGAATACACAACAGTTCGCAAATCATATAATATCTTACCATGAAACATAGAAATGAGATGCGATATCGCGTTTTAAGAATCATAAGAACTCTATTGCTACGATACGTAGACATCTGCAAACGCTATTTCCTTGCAAGGAAGTGTCGCATTTACATTCATTTGAAGTGTAGACGACGGATACATAACACTTCGCAAATCATATTATACCTTACCATGAAACACAGTAATGAGATGCGATATCGCGTTTTAAGAATCATAAGAACTCTATTGCTACGATACGTAGACATCTGCAAACGCTATTTCCTTGCAAGGAAGTGTCGCATTTACATTCATTTGATGTGTAGACGTGGAATACATAACACTTCGCAAATCATATTATATCTTACCATGAAACATAGAAATGAGATGCGATATCGCGTTTTAAGAATCATAAGAACACTATTGCTACGATACGTAGACATTTGCAAACGCTATTTCCTTGCAAGGAAGTGTCGCATTTACATTCATTTGAAGTGTAGACGAGGAATACATAACACTCCGCAAATCATATTATATCTTACCATGAAACATAGAAATGGGATGCGATATCGCGTTCTAAGAAGCATCAGAAATCCAATGCTACGATACGTAGACATCTGCAAACGCTATTTCCTTGCAAGAAAGTGTCGCATTTACATTCATTTGAAGTGTAGACGACGGATACATAACACTTCGCAAATCATATTATACCTTACCATGAAACATAGAAATGAGATGCGATATCGCGTTTTAAGAATCATAAGAACTCTATTGCTACGATACGTAGACATCTGCAAACGCTATTTCCTTGCAAGGAAGTGTCGCATTTACATTCATTTGATGTGTAGACGAGGAATACATAACACTTCGCAAATCATATTATATCTTACCATGAAACATAGAAATGAGATGCGATATCGCGTTTTAAGAAGCATTAGAACTCAACTGCTACGATACGTAGACATTTGCAAACGCTATTTCCTAGCGAGGAAGTGTCGCATTCACATTCATTTGCAGTGTAGACGAGGAATACATAACACTTCGCAAATCACATTATATCTTACCATGAAACATAGAAATGTGATGCTATATCGCGTTTTAAGAATCATAAGAACTCTATTGCTACGATTCGTAGACATCTGCAAACGCTATTTCCTTGCAAGGAAGTGCCGCATTTACATTCATTTGAACTGTAGACGAGGAATACATAACACTCCGCAAATCATATTATATCTTACCATGAAACATAGAAATGAGATGCGATGTCGCGTTTTAAGAATCATAAGAACTCTATTGCAACGATACGTAGACATCTGCAAACGCTATTTCCTTGCAAGCAAGTGTCGCATTTACATTCATTTGAAGTGTAGACGAGGAATACACAACAGTTCGCAAATCATATAATATCTTACCATGAAACATAGAAATGAGATGCGATATCGCGTTTTAAGAATCATAAGAACTCTATTGCTACGATACGTAGACATCTGCAAACGCTATTTCCTTGCAAAGAAGTGTCGCATTTACATTCATTTGAAGTGTAGACGAGGAATACATAACACTTCGCAAATCATATTATACCTTACAATGAAACATAGAAATGAGATGCGACATCGCGTTCTAAGAAGCATTAGAACACTACTGCTACGATAGGTAGACATTTGCAAACGCTATTTCCTTGCAAGGAAGTGTCGCATTTACATTCATTTGGAGTGTAGACGAGGAGTACATAACACTCCGCAAATCATATTATATCTTACCATGAAATATAGAAATGAGATGCGATATCGCGTTTTAAGAATCATAAGAACTCTATTGCTACGATACGTAGACATCTGCAAACGCTATTTCCTTGCAAAGAAGTGTTGCATTTACATTCATTTGAAGTATAGACGAGGAATACATAACACTTCGCAAATCATATTATATCTTACCATGAAACATAGAAATGAGATGCGATATCGCGTTTTAAGAATCATAAGAACACTATTGCTACGATACGTAGACATCTGCAAACGCTATTTCCTTGCAAGGAAGTGTCGCATTTACATTCATTTGAAGTGTAGACGAGGAATACATAACACTCCGCAATGCATATTATATCTTACCATGAAACATAGAAATGAGATGCGATATCGCGTTTTAAGAATCATAAGAACTCTATTGCAACGATACGTAGACATCTGAAAAAAACGCTATTTCCTTGCAAAGAAGTGTCGCATTTACATTCATTTGAAGTGTAGACGAGGAATACAAAACACTTCGCAAATCATATTATACCTTACCATGAAACATAGAAATGAGATGCGATATCGCGTTTTAAGAAGCATTAGAAATCCAATGCTACGATACGTAGACATCTGCAAACGCTATTTCCTTGCAAGAAAGTGTCGCATTTACATTCATTTGAAGTGTAGACGAGGAATACATAACACTTCGCAAATCATATTATACCTTACCATGAAGCATAGAAATGTGATGCGATATCGCGTTCTAAGAAGCATCAGAAATCCAATGCTACGATACGTAGACATCTGCAAACGCTATTTCCTTGCAAGAAAGTGTCGCATTTACATTCATTTGAAGTGTAGACGACGGATACATAACACTTCGCAAATCATATTATACCTTACCATGAAACATAGAAATGAGATGCGATATCGCGTTTTAAGAATCATAAGAACTCTATTGCTACGATACGTAGACATCTGCAAACGCTATTTCCTTGCAAGGAAGTGTCGCATTTACATTCATTTGATGTGTAGACGAGGAATACATAACACTTCGCAAATCATATTATATCTTACCATGAAACATAGAAATGAGATGCGATATCGCGTTTTAAGAAGCATTAGAACTCAACTGCTACGATACGTAGACATTTGCAAACGCTATTTCCTAGCGACGAAGTGTCGCATTCACATTCATTTGAAGTGTAGACGAGGAATACATAACACTTCGCAAATCACATTATATCTTACCATGAAACATAGAAATGTGATGCTATATCGCGTTTTAAGAATCATAAGAACACTATTGCTACGATACGTATACATCTGCAAACGCTATTTCCTTGCAAGGAAGTGTCGCATTTACATTCATTTGAAGTGTAGACGAGGAATACATAACACTCCGCGAATCATATTATATCTTACCATGAAACATAGAAATGAGATGCGATGTCGCGTTTTAAGAATCATAAGAACTCTATTGCAACGATACGTAGACATCTGCAAACGCTATTTCCTTGCAAGCAAGTGTCGCATTTACATTCATTTGAAGTGTAGACGAGGAATACACAACAGTTCGCAAATCATATAATATCTTACCATGAAACATAGAAATGAGATGCGATATCGCGTTTTGAGAATCATAAGAACTCTATTGCTACGATACGTAGACATCTGCAAACGCTATTTCCTTGCAAGGAAGTGTCGCATTTACATTCATTTGATGTGTAGACGAGGAATACATAACACTTCGCAAATCATATTATATCGTACCATGAAACATAGAAATGAGATGCGATATCGCGTTTTAAGAAGCATTAGAACTCAACTGCTACGATACGTAGACATTTGCAAACGCTATTTCCTAGCGAGGAAGTGTCGCATTCACATTCATTTGAAGTGTAGACGAGGAATACATAACACTCCGCAAATCATATTATATCTTACCATGAAACATAGAAATGAGATGCGACATCGCGTTCTAAGAAGCATTAGAACACTACTGCTTCGATAGGTAGACATTTGCAAACGCTATTTCCTTGCAAAGAAGTGTCGCATTTACATTCATCTGAAGTGTAGACGAGGAATACATAACACTTCGCAAATCATATTATACCTTACCATGAAACATAGAAATGTGATGCGATATCGCGTTTTAAGAAGCATCAGAAATCCAATGCTACGATACGTAGACATCTGCAAACGCAATTTCCGTGCAAGAAAGTGTCGCATTTACATTCATTTGAAGTGTAGACGACGGATACATAACACTTCGCAAATCATATTATACCTTACAATGAAACATAGAAATGAGATGCGATATCGCGTTTTAAGAATAATAAGAACTCTATTGCTACGAAACGTAGACATCTGCAAACGCTATTTCCTTGCAAGGAAGTGTCGCATTTACATTCATTTGATGTGTAGACGAGGAATACATAACACTTCGCAAATCATATTATATCTTACCATGAAACATAGAAATGAGATGCGATATCGCATTTTAAGAAGCATTAGAACTCAACTGCTACGATACGTAGACATTTGCAAACGCTATTTCCTAGCGAGGAAGTGTCGCATTCACATTCATTTGAAGTGTAGACGAGGAATACATAACACTTCGCAAATCACATTATATCTTACCATGAAACATAGAAATGTGATGCTATATCGCGTTTTAAGAATCATAAGAACTCTATTGCTACGATTCGTAGACATCTGCAAACGCTATTTCCTTGCAAGGAAGTGTCGCATTTACATTCATTTGAAGTGTAGACGAGGAATACATAACACTCCGCAAATCATATTATATCTTACCATGAAACATAGAAATGAGATGCGATGTCGCGTTTTAAGAATCATAAGAACTCTATTGCAACGATACGTAGACATCTGCAAACGCTATTTCCTTGCAAGCAAGTGTCGCATTTACATTCATTTGAAGTGTAGACGAGGAATACATAACACTTCGCAAATCATATTATACCTTACCATGAAACATAGGAATGAGATGCGATATCGCGTCTTAAGAATCATAAGAACCCTATTGCTACGATACGTAGACATCTGTAAACGCTATTTCCTTGCAAGGAAGTGTCGCATTTACATTCATTTGATGTGTAGACGTGGAATACATAACACTTCGCAAATCATATTATATCTTACCATGAAACATAGAAATGAGATGCGATATCGCGTTTTAAGAATCATAAGAACACTATTGCTACGATACGTAGACATCTGCAAACGCCATTTCCTTGCAAGGAAGTGTCGCATTTACATTCATTTGAAGTGTAGACGAGGAATACATAACACTCCGCAAATCATATTATATCTTACCATGAAACATAGAAATGAGATGCGATATCGCGTTTTAAGAATCATAAGAACTCTATTGCAACGATACGTAGACATCTGCAAACGCTATTTCCTTGCAAAGAAGTGTCGCATTTACATTCATTTGAAGTGTAGACGAGGAATACATAACACTCCGCAAATCATATTATATCTTACCATGAAACATAGAAATGAGATGCGTAATCGCCTTTTAAGAATCATAAGAACTCTATTGCAACGATACGTAGACATCTGCAAACGCTATTTCCTTGCAAGGAAGTGTCGCATTTTCATTCATTTTAATCGTAGACGCGGAATGCATAACACTTCGCAATGAATATTATATCTTATCATGAAACATAGATATGAGATGCAATATCTCGTTTTAAGAAGCATTTGAACTCTATTGCTTCGATACGTAGACATCTGCAAACGCTATTTCCTTGCAAGGAAGTGTCGCATTTACATTCATTTGAAGTGTAGACGAGGAATACACAACAGTTCGCAAATCATATAATATCTTACCATGAAACATAGAAATGAGATGCGATATCGCGTTTTAAGGATCATAAGAACTCTATTGCTACGATACGTAGACATCTGCAAACGCTATTTCCTTGCAAGGAAGTGTCGCATTTACATTCATTTGATGTGTAGACGAGGAATACATAACACTTCGCAAATCATATTATATCTTACCATGAAACATAGAAATGAGATGCGATATCGCGTTTTAAGAATCATAAGAACACTATTGCTACGATACGTAGACATCTGCAAACGCTATTTCCTTGCAAGGAAGAGTCGCATTTACATTCATTTGAAGTGTCGACGAGGAATACATAACACTTCGCAAATCATATTATATCTTACCATGAAACATAGAAATGAGATACGACATCGCATTCTAAGAAGCATTAGAACACTACTGCTACGATAGGTAGACATTTGCAAACGCTATTTCCTTGCAAAGAAGTGTCGCATTTACATTCATCTGAAGTGTAGACGAGGAATACATAACACTTCGCAAATCATATTATACCTTACCACGAAACATAGAAATGTGATGCGATATCGCGTTTTAAGAAGCATCAGAAATCCAATGCTACGATACGTAGACATCTGCAAACGCTATTTCCTTGCAAGAAAGTGTCGCATTTACATTCATTTGAAGTGTAGACGACGGATACATAACACTTCGCAAATCATATTATACCATACCATGAAACATAGAAATGAGATGCGATATCGCGTTTTAAGAATAATAAGAACTCTATTGCTACGATACGTAGACATCTGCAAACGCTATTTCCTTGCAAGGAAGTGTCGCATTTACATTCATTTGATGTGTAGACGAGGAATACATAACACTTCGCAAATCATATTATATCTTACCATGAAACATAGAAATGAGATGCGATATCGCGTTTTAAGAAGCATTAGAACTCAACTGCTACGATACGTAGACATTTGCAAACGCTATTTCCTAGCGAGGAAGTGTCGCATTCACATTCATTTGAAGTGTAGACGAGGAATACATAACACTTCGCAAATCACATTATATCTTACCATGAAACATAGAAATGTGATGCTATATCGCGTTTTAAGAATCATAAGAACTCTATTGCTACGATTCGTAGACATCTGCAAACGCTATTTCCTTGCAAGGAAGTGTCGCATTTACATTCATTTGAAGTGTAGACGAGGAATACATAACACTCCGCAAATCATATTATATCTTACCATGAAACATAGAAATGAGATGCGATGTCGCGTTTTAAGAATCATAAGAACTCTATTGCAACGATACGTAGACATCAGCAAACGCTATTTCCTTGCAAGCAAGTGTCGCATTTACATTCATTTGAAGTGTAGACGAGGAATACATAACAGTTCGCAAATCATATTATATCTTACCATGAAACATAGAAATGAGATGCGACATCGCGTTCTAAGAAGCATTAGAACACTACTGCTTCGATAGGTAGACATTTGCAAACGCTATTTCCTTGCAAAGAAGTGTCGCATTTACATTCATTTGAAGTGCAGACGAGGAATACATAACACTTCGCAAATCATATTATACCTTACCATGAAACATAGAAATGAGATGCGATATCGCGTTTTAAGAAGCATCAGAAATCCAATGCTACGATACGTAGACATCTGCAAACGCTATTTCATTGCAAGAAAGTGTCGCATTTACATTCATTTGAAGTGTAGACGAGGAATACATAACACTCCGCAAATCATATTATATCTTACCATGAAACATAGAAATGAGATGCGATATCGCGTTTTAAGAATCATAAGAACTCTATTGCAACGATACGTAGACATCTGCAAACGCTATTTCCTTGCAAGGAAGTGTCGCATTTACATTCATTTGAAGTGTAGACGAGGAATACATAACAGTTCGCAAATCATATTATATCTTACCATGAAACATAGAAATGAGATGCGTAATCGCCTTTTAAGAATCATAAGAACTCTATTGCAACGATACGTAGACATCTGCAAACGCTATTTCCTTGCAAGGAAGTGTCGCATTTTCATTCATTTTAATCGTAGACGCGGAATGCATAACACTTCGCAATGAATATTATATCTTATCATGAAACATAGATATGAGATGCAATATCTCGTTTTAAGGAGCATTTGAACTCTATTGCTTCGATACGTAGACATCTGCAAACGCTATTTCCTTGCAAGGAAGTGTCGCATTTACATTCATTTGAAGTGTAGACGAGGAATACACAACAGTTCGCAAATCATATAATATCTTACCATGAAACATAGAAATGAGATGCGATATCGCGTTTTAAGGATCATAAGAACTCTATTGCTACGATACGTAGACATCTGCAAACGCTATTTCCTTGCAAGGAAGTGTCGCATTTACATTCATTTGATGTGTAGACGAGGAATACATAACACTTCGCAAATCATATTATATCTTACCATGAAACATAGAAATGAGATGCGATATCGCGTTTTAAGAATCATAAGAACACTATTGCTACGATAGGTATCGTAGCTATAGGTACCTGCTACGATAGGTACGTAGACATCTGCAAACGCTATTTCCTTGCAAGGAAGAGTCGCATTTACATTCATTTGAAGTGTCGACGAGGAATACATAACACTTCGCAAATCATATTATATCTTACCATGAAACATAGAAATGAGATGCGATATCGCGTTTTAAGAAGTATTAGAACTCTATTGCTACGATACGTAGACATCTGCAAACGCTATTTCCTTGCAAGGAAGTGTCGCATTTACATTCATTTGAATCGTAGACGAGGAATGCATAACACTTCGCAGTGAATATTATATCTTATCATGAAACATAGATATGAGATGCAATATCTCGTCTTAAGAAGCATTTGAACTCTATTGCTTCGATACGTAGACATCTGCAAACGCTATTTCCTTGCAAAGAAGTGTCGCATTTACATTCATTTGAAGTGTAGACGAGGAATACATAACACTTCGCAAATCATATTATACCTTACAATGAAACATAGAAATGAGATGCGACATCGCGTTCTAAGAAGCATTAGAACACTACTGCTACGATAGGTAGACATTTGCAAACGCTATTTCCTTGCAAGGAAGTGTCGCATTTACATTCATTTGGAGTGTAGACGAGGAGTACATAACACTCCGCAAATCATATTATATCTTACCATGAAATATAGAAATGAGATGCGATATCGCGTTTTAAGAATCATAAGAACTCTATTGCTACGATACGTAGACATCTGCAAACGCTATTTCCTTGCAAAGAAGTGTTGCATTTACATTCATTTGAAGTATAGACGAGGAATACATAACACTTCGCAAATCATATTATATCTTACCATGAAACATAGAAATGAGATGCGATATCGCGTTTTAAGAATCATAAGAACACTATTGCTACGATACGTAGACATCTGCAAACGCTATTTCCTTGCAAGGAAGTGTCGCATTTACATTCATTTGAAGTGTAGACGAGGAATACATAACACTCCGCAAAGCATATTATATCTTACCATGAAACATAGAAATGAGATGCGATATCGCGTTTTAAGAATCATAAGAACTCTATTGCAATGATACGTAGACATCTGAAAAAAACGCTATTTCCTTGCAAAGAAGTGTCGCATTTACATTCATTTGAAGTGTAGACGAGGAATACATAACACATCGCAAATCATATTATACCTTACCATGAAACATAGAAATGAGATGCGTAATCGCCTTTTAAGAATCATAAGAACTCTATTGCAACGGTACGTAGACATCTGCAAACGCTATTTCCTTGCAAGGAAGTGTCGCATTTTCATTCATTTTAATCGTAGACGCGGAATGCATAACACTTCGCAATGAATATTATATCTTATCATGAAACATAGATATGAGATGCAATATCTCGTTTTAAGAAGCATTTGAACTCTATTGCTTCGATACGTAGACATCTGCAAACGCTATTTCCTTGCAAGGAAGTGTCGCATTTACATTCATTTGAAGTGTAGACGAGGAATACACAACAGTTCGCAAATCATATAATATCTAACCATGAAACATAGAAATGAGATGCGACATCGCGTTCTAAGAAGCATTAGAACACTACTGCTTCGATAGGTAGACATTTGCAAACGCTATTTCCTTGCAAAGAAAAGTCGCATTTACATTCATTTGAAGTGTAGACGAGGAATACATAACACTTCGCAAATCATATTATACCTTACCATGAAACATAGAAATGTGATGCGATATCGCGTTTTAAGAAGCATCAGAAATCCAATGCTACGATACGTAGACATCTGCAAACGCTATTTCCTTGCAAGAAAGTGTCGCATTTACATTCATTTGAAGTGTAGACGACGGATACATAACACTTCGCAAATCATATTATACCTTACCATGAAACATAGAAATGAGATGCGATATCGCGTTTTAAGAATCATAAGAACTCTAATGCTACGATACGTAGACATCTGCAAACGCTATTTCCTTGCAAGGAAGTGTCGCATTTACATTCATTTGATGTGTAGACGAGGAATACATAACACTTCGCAAATCATATTATATCTTACCATGAAACATAGAAATGAGATGCGATATCGCGTTTTAAGAAGCATTAGAACTCAACTGCTACGATACGTAGACATTTGCAAACGCTATTTCCTAGCGAGGAAGTGTCGCATTCACATTCATTTGAAGTGTAGACGAGGAATACATAACACTTCGCAAATCACATTATATCTTACCATGAAACATAGAAATGTGATGCTATATCGCGTTTTAAGAATCATAAGAACTCTATTGCTACGATTCGTAGACATCTGCAAACGCTATTTCCTTGCAAGGAAGTGTCGCATTTACATTCATTTGAAGTGTAGCCGAGGAATACATAACACTCCGCAAATCATATTATATCTTACCATGAAACATAGAAATGAGATGCGATGTCGCGTTTTAAGAATCATAAGAACTCTATTGCAACGATACGTAGACATCAGCAAACGCTATTTCCTTGCAAGCAAGTGTCGCATTTACATTCATTTGAAGTGTAGACGAGGAATACATAACAGTTCGCAAATCATATTATATCTTACCATGAAACATAGAAATGAGATGCGACATCGCGTTCTAAGAAGCATTAGAACACTACTGCTTCGATAGGTAGACATTTGCAAACGCTATTTCCTTGCAAAGAAGTGTCGCATTTACATTCATTTGAAGTGCAGACGAGGAATACATAACACTTCGCAAATCATATTATACCTTACCATGAAACATAGAAATGAGATGCGATATCGCGTTTTAAGAAGCATCAGAAATCCAATGCTACGATACGTAGACATCTGCAAACGCTATTTCATTGCAAGAAAGTGTCGCATTTACATTCATTTGAAGTGTAGACGAGGAATACATAACACTCCGCAAATCATATTATATCTTACCATGAAACATAGAAATGAGATGCGATATCGCGTTTTAAGAATCATAAGAACTCTATTGCAACGATACGTAGACATCTGCAAACGCTATTTCCTTGCAAGGAAGTGTCGCATTTACATTCATTTGAAGTGTAGACGAGGAATACATAACAGTTCGCAAATCATATTATATCTTACCATGAAACATAGAAATGAGATGCGTAATCGCCTTTTAAGAATCATAAGAACTCTATTGCAACGATACGTAGACATCTGCAAACGCTATTTCCTTGCAAGGAAGTGTCGCATTTTCATTCATTTTAATCGTAGACGCGGAATGCATAACACTTCGCAATGAATATTATATCTTATCATGAAACATAGATATGAGATGCAATATCTCGTTTTAAGGAGCATTTGAACTCTATTGCTTCGATACGTAGACATCTGCAAACGCTATTTCCTTGCAAGGAAGTGTCGCATTTACATTCATTTGAAGTGTAGACGAGGAATACACAACAGTTCGCAAATCATATAATATCTTACCATGAAACATAGAAATGAGATGCGATATCGCGTTTTAAGGATCATAAGAACTCTATTGCTACGATACGTAGACACCTGCAAACGCTATTTCCTTGCAAGGAAGTGTCGCATTTACATTCATTTGATGTGTAGACGAGGAATACATAACACTTCGCAAATCATATTATATCTTACCATGAAACATAGAAATGAGATGCGATATCGCGTTTTAAGAATCATAAGAACACTATTGCTACGATAGGTATCGTAGCTATAGGTACCTGCTACGATAGGTACGTAGACATCTGCAAACGCTATTTCCTTGCAAGGAAGAGTCGCATTTACATTCATTTGAAGTGTCGACGAGGAATACATAACACTTCGCAAATCATATTATATCTTACCATGAAACATAGAAATGAGATGCGATATCGCGTTTTAAGAAGTATTAGAACTCTATTGCTACGATACGTAGACATCTGCAAACGCTATTTCCTTGCAAGGAAGTGTCGCATTTACATTCATTTGAATCGTAGACGAGGAATGCATAACACTTCGCAGTGAATATTATATCTTATCATGAAACATAGATATGAGATGCAATATCTCGTCTTAAGAAGCATTTGAACTCTATTGCTTCGATACGTAGACATCTGCAAACGCTATTTCCTTGCAAAGAAGTGTCGCATTTACATTCATTTGAAGTGTAGACGAGGAATACATAACACTTCGCAAATCATATTATACCTTACAATGAAACATAGAAATGAGATGCGACATCGCGTTCTAAGAAGCATTAGAACACTACTGCTACGATAGGTAGACATTTGCAAACGCTATTTCCTTGCAAGGAAGTGTCGCATTTACATTCATTTGGAGTGTAGACGAGGAGTACATAACACTCCGCAAATCATATTATATCTTACCATGAAATATAGAAATGAGATGCGATATCGCGTTTTAAGAATCATAAGAACTCTATTGCTACGATACGTAGACATCTGCAAACGCTATTTCCTTGCAAAGAAGTGTTGCATTTACATTCATTTGAAGTATAGACGAGGAATACATAACACTTCGCAAATCATATTATATCTTACCATGAAACATAGAAATGAGATGCGATATCGCGTTTTAAGAATCATAAGAACACTATTGCTACGATACGTAGACATCTGCAAACGCTATTTCCTTGCAAGGAAGTGTCGCATTTACATTCATTTGAAGTGTAGACGAGGAATACATAACACTCCGCAAAGCATATTATATCTTACCATGAAACATAGAAATGAGATGCGATATCGCGTTTTAAGAATCATAAGAACTCTAATGCTACGATACGTAGACATCTGCAAACGCTATTTCCTTGCAAGGAAGTGTCGCATTTTCATTCATTTTAATCGTAGACGCGGAATGCATAACACTTCGCAATGAATATTATATCTTATCATGAAACATAGATATGAGATGCAATATCTCGTTTTAAGGAGCATTTGAACTCTATTGCTTCGATACGTAGATATCTGCAAACGCTATTTCCTTGCAAGGAAGTGTCGCATTTACATTCATTTGAAGTGTAGACGAGGAATACACAACAGTTCGCAAATCATATAATATCTTACCATGAAACATAGAAATGAGATGCGATATCGCGTTTTAAGGATCATAAGAACTCTATTGCTACGATACGTAGACATCTGCAAACGCTATTTCCTTGCAAGGAAGTGTCGCATTTACATTCATTTGATGTGTAGACGAGGAATACATAACACTTCGCAAATCATATTATATCTTACCATGAAACATAGAAATGAGATGCGATATCGCGTTTTAAGAATCATAAGAACACTATTGCTACGATAGGTATCGTAGCTATAGGTACCTGCTACGATAGGTACGTAGACATCTGCAAACGCTATTTCCTTGCAAGGAAGAGTCGCATTTACATTCATTTGAAGTGTCGACGAGGAATACATAACACTTCGCAAATCATATTATATCTTACCATGAAACATAGAAATGAGATGCGATATCGCGTTTTAAGAAGTATTAGAACTCTATTGCTACGATACGTAGACATCTGCAAACGCTATTTCCTTGCAAGGAAGTGTCGCATTTACATTCATTTGAATCGTAGACGAGGAATGCATAACACTTCGCAGTGAATATTATATCTTATCATGAAACATAGATATGAGATGCAATATCTCGTCTTAAGAAGCATTTGAACTCTATTGCTTCGATACGTAGACATCTGCAAACGCTATTTCCTTGCAAAGAAGTGTCGCATTTACATTCATTTGAAGTGTAGACGAGGAATACATAACACTTCGCAAATCATATTATATCTTACCATGAAACATAGAAATGAGATGCGATATCGCGTTTTAAGAATCATAAGAACACTATTGCTACGATACGTAGACATCTGCAAACGCTATTTCCTTGCAAGGAAGTGTCGCATTTACATTCATTTGAAGTGTAGACGAGGAATACATAACACTCCGCAAAGCATATTATATCTTACCATGAAACATAGAAATGAGATGCGATATCGCGTTTTAAGAATCATAAGAACTCTAATGCTACGATACGTAGACATCTGCAAACGCTATTTCCTTGCAAGGAAGTGTCGCATTTACATTCATTTGATGTGTAGACGAGGAATACATAACACTTCGCAAATCATATTATATCTTACCATGAAACATAGAAATGAGATGCGATATCGCGTTTTAAGAAGCATTAGAACTCAACTGCTACGATACGTAGACATTTGCAAACGCTATTTCCTAGCGAGGAAGTGTCGCATTCACATTCATTTGAAGTGTAGACGAGGAATACATAACACTTCGCAAATCACATTATATCTTACCATGAAACATAGAAATGTGATGCTATATCGCGTTTTAAGAATCATAAGAACTCTATTGCTACGATTCGTAGACATCTGCAAACGCTATTTCCTTGCAAGGAAGTGTCGCATTTACATTCATTTGAAGTGTAGACGAGGAATACATAACACTCCGCAAATCATATTATATCTTACCATGAAACATAGAAATGAGATGCGATGTCGCGTTTTAAGAATCATAAGAACTCTATTGCAACGATACGTAGACATCTGCAAACGCTATTTCCTTGCAAGCAAGTGTCGCATTTACATTCATCTGAATCGTAGACGAGGAATGCATGACACTTCGCAAATCATATTATATCTTACCATGAAACATAGAAATGAGATGCGATATCGCCTTTTAAGAAGCATCAGAAATCCATTGGTACGATACGTAGACATCTGTAAACGCTATTTCCTTGCAAGGAAGTGTCGCATTTACATTCATCTGAATCGTAGACGAGGAATGCTTGACACTTCGCAAATCATATTATATCTTACCGTGAAACATAGAAATGAGATGCGTAATCGCCTTTTAAGAATCATAAGAACTCTATTGCAACGATACGTAGACATCTGCAAACGCTATTTCCTTGCAAGGAAGTGTCGCATTTTCATTCATTTTAATCGTAGACGCGGAATGCATAACACTTCGCAATGAATATTATATCTTATCATGAAACATAGATATGAGATGCAATATCTCGTTTTAAGAAGCATTTGGACTCTATTGCTTCGATACGTAGACATCTGCAAACGCTATTTCCTTGCAAGGAAGTGTCGCATTTACATTCATTTGAAGTGTAGACGAGGAATACACAACAGTTCGCAAATCATATAATATCTTACCATGAAACATAGAAATGAGATGCGATATCGCGTTTTAAGAATCATAAGAACTCTATTGCTACGATACGTAGACATCTGCAAACGCTATTTCCTTGCAAGGAAGTGTCGCATTTACATTCATTTGATGTGTAGACGAGGAATACATAACAGTTCGCAAATCATATTATATCTTACCATGAAACATAGAAATGAGATGCGACATCGCGTTCTAAGATGCATTAGAACACTACTGCTTCGATAGGTAGACATTTGCAAACGCTATTTCCTTGCAAGGAAGTGTCGCATTTACATTCATTTGAAGTGTAGACGAGGAATACATAACACTCCGCAAATCATATTATATCTTACCATGAATCATAGAAATGAGATGCGATATCGTGTTTTAAGAATCATAAGAACTCTATTGCAACGATACGTAGACATCTGCAAACGCTATTTCCTTGCAAGGAAGTGTCGCATTTACATTCATTTGAAGTGTAGACGAGGAATACATAACAGTTCGCAAATCATATTATATCTTACCATGAAACATAGAAATGAGATGCGACATCGCGTTCTAAGAAGCATTAGAACACTACTGCTTCGATAGGTAGACATTTGCAAACGCTATTTCCTTGCAAAGAAGTGTCGCATTTACATTCATTTGAAGTGCAGACGAGGAATACATAACACTTCGCAAATCATATTATACCTTACCATGAAACATAGAAATGAGATGCGATATCGCGTTTTAAGAAGCATCAGAAATCCAATGCTACGATACGTAGACATCTGCAAACGCTATTTCCTTGCAAGGAAGTGTCGCATTTACATTCATTTGATGTGTAGACGAGGAATACATAACACTTCACAAATCATATTATATCTTACCATGAAACATAGAGATGAGATGCGATATCGCGTTTTAAGAATCATAAGAACTCTATTGCTACGATACGTAGACATCTGCAAACGCTATTTCCTTGCAAGGAAGTGTTGCATTTACATTCATTTGAAGTGTGGACGAGGAATATATGACACTTCGCAATTCATTTTATATCTTACCATGAAACATAGAAATGAGATGCGATATCGCGTTTTAAGAAGTATCAGAAATCCATTGCTACGATACGTAGACATCTGCAAACGCTATGTCCTAGCGAGGAAGTGTCGCATTCACATTCATTTGAAGTGTAGACGAGGAATACATAACACTTCGCAAATCATATTCCATCTTACCATGAAACATAGGAATGAGATGCGATATCGCGTTTTAAGAAGCATTAGAACTCTATTGCTACGATACGTAGACATCTGCAAACGCTATTTCCTTGCAAGGAAGTGTCGCATTTTCATTCATTTGAATCGTAGACGAGGAATGCATAACACTTCGCAATGAATATTATATCTTATCATGAAACATAGATATGAGATGCAATATCTCGTTTTAAGAAGCATTTGAACTCTATTGCTTCGATACGTAGACATCTGCAATCGCTATTTCCTTGCAAGGAAGTGTCGCATTTACATTCATTTGATGTGTAGACGAGGAATACACAACAGTTCGCAAATCATATAATATCTTACCATGAAACATAGAAATGAGATGCGATATCGCATTTTAAGAATCATAAGAACCCTATTGCTACGATACGTAGACATCTGCAAACGCTATTTCCTTGCAAGGAAGTGTCGCATTTACATTCATTTGATGTGTAGACGAGGAATACATAACACTTCGCAAATCATATTATATCTTACCATGAAACATAGAAATGAGATGCGATATCGCGTTTTAAGAATCATAAGAACACTATTGCTACGATACGTAGACATCTGCAAACGCTATTTCCTAGCGAGGAAGTGTCGCATTCACATTCATTTGAAGTGTAGACGAGGAATACATAACACTTCGCAAATCATATTCTATCTTACCATGAAACATAGAAATGAGATGCGATATCGCGTTTTAAGAAGCATTAGAACTCTATTGCTACGATACGTAGACATCTGCAAACGCTATTTCCTTGCAAGGAAGTGTCGCATTTACATTCATTTGATGTGTAGACGTGGAATACATAACACTTCGCAAATCATATTATATCTTACCATGAAACATAGAAATGAGATGCGATATCGCGTTTAAAGAATCATAAGAACACTACTGCTTCGATAGGTAGACATTTGCAAACGCTATTTCCTTGCAAGGAAGTGTCGCATTTACATTCATTTGAAGTGTAGACGAGGAATACATAACACTCCGCAAATCATATTATATCTTACCATGAAACATAGAAATGAGATGCGATATCGCGTTTTAAGAATCATAAGAACTCTATTGCAACGATACGTAGACATCTGCAAACGCTATTTCCTTGCAAGGAAGTGTCGCATTTACATTCATTTGAAGTGTAGACGAGGAATACATAACAGTTCGCAAATCATATTATATCTTACCATGAAACATAGAAATGAGATGCGACATCGCGTTCTAAGATGCATTAGAACACTACTGCTTCGATAGGTAGACATTTGCAAACGCTATTTCCTTGCAAAGAAGTGTCGCATTTACATTCATTTGAAGTGCAGACGAGGAATACATAACACTTCGCAAATCATATTATACCTTACCATGAAACATAGAAATGAGATGCGATATCGCGTTTTAAGAAGCATCAGAAATCCAATGCTACGATACGTAGACATCTGCAAACGCTATTTCCTTGCAAGAAAGTGTCGCATTTACATTCATTTGAAGTGTAGACGACGGATACATAACACTTCGCAAATCATATTATACCTTACCATGAAACATAGAAATGAGATGCGATATCGCGTTTTAAGAAGCATCAGAAATCCATTGCTACGATACGTAGACATCTGCAAACGCTATGTCCTTGCAAGGAAGTGTCGCATTTTCATTCATTTGAATCGTAGACGAGGAATGCATAACACTTCGCAATGAATATTATATCTTATCATGAAACATAGGTATGAGATGCAATATCTCGTTTTAAGAAGCCTTTGAACTCTATTGCTTCGATACGTAGACATCTGCAATCGCTATTTCCTTGCAAGGAAGTGTCGCATTTACATTCATTTGATGTGTAGACGAGGAATACACAACAGTTCGCAAATCATATAATATCTTACCATGAAACATAGAAATGAGATGCGATATCGCATTTTAAGAATCATAAGAACTCTATTGCTACGATACGTAGACATCTGCAAACGCTATTTCCTTGCAAGGAAGTGTCGCATTTACATTCATTTGATGTGTAGACGAGGAATACATAACACTTCGCAAATCATATTATATCTTACCATGAAACATAGAAATGAGATGCGATATCGCGTTTTAAGAATCATAAGAACTCTATTGCAACGATACGTAGACATCTGCAAACGCTATTTCCTTGCAAAGAAGTGTCGCATTTACATTCATTTGAAGTGTAGACGAGGAATACATAACACTCCGCAAATCATATTATATCTTACCGTGAAACATAGAAATGAGATGCGTAATCGCCTTTTAAGAATCATAAGAACTCTATTGCAACGATACGTAGACATCTGCAAACGCTATTTCCTTGCAAGAAAGTGTCGCGTTTTCATTCATTTTAATCGTAGACGCGGAATGCATAACACTTCGCAATGAATATTATATCTTATCATGAAACATAGATATGAGATGCAATATCTCGTTTTAAGAAGCATTTGGACTCTATTGCTTCGATACGTAGACATCTGCAAACGCTATTTCCTTGCAAGGAAGTGTCGCATTTACATTCATTTGAAGTGTAGACGAGGAATACACAACAGTTCGCAAATCATATAATATCTTACCATGAAACATAGAAATGAGATGCGATATCGCGTTTTAAGAATCATAAGAACTCTATTGCTACGATACGTAGACATCTGCAAACGCTATTTCCTTGCAAGGAAGTGTCGCATTTACATTCATTTGATGTGTAGACGAGGAATACATAACACTTCGCAAATCATATTATATCTTACCATGAAACATAGAAATGAGATGCGATATCGCGTTTTAAGAATCATAAGAACACTATTGCTACGATACGTAGACATCTGCAAACGCTATTTCCTTGCAAGGAAGTGTCGCATTTACATTCATTTGAAGTGTAGACGAGGAATACGTAACACTCCGAAAATCATATTATACCTTACCATGAAACATAGAAATAAGATGCGATATCGCGTTTTAAGAATCATAAGAACTCTATTGCAACGATACGTAGACATCTGCAAATGCTATTTACTTGCAAAGAAGTGTCGCATTTACATTCATTTGAAGTGTAGACGAGGGATACATAACACTTCGCAAATCATATTATATCTTACCATGAAACATAGAAATGAGATGCGATATCGCGTTTTAAGAAGCATCAGAAATCCATTGCTACGATACGTAGACAACTGCAAACGCTATTTCCTAGCGAGGAAGTGTCGCATTTTCATTCATTTTAAACGTAGACGAGGAATGCATAACACTTCGCAATGAATATTACATCTTATCATGAAACATAGATATGAGATGCAATATCTCGTTTTAAGAAGCATTTGAACTCTATTGCTTCGATACGTAGACATCTGCAAACGCTATTTCCTTGCAAGGAAGTGTCGCATTTACTTTCATTTGAAGTGTAGACGAGGAATACACAAGAGTTCGCAAATCATATAATATCTTACCATGAAACATAGAAATGAGATGCGATATCGCGTTTTAAGGATCATAAGAACTATATTGCTACGATACGTAGACATCTGCAAACGCTATTTCCTTGCAAGGAAGTCTCGCATTTACATTCATTTGATGTGTAGACGTGGAATACATAACATTTCGCAAATCATATTATATCTTACCATGAAACATAGAAATGAGATGCGATATCGCGTTTTAAGAATCATAAGAACACTATTGCTACGATACGTAGACATCTGCAAACGCTATTTCCTTGCAAGGAAGTGTCGCATTTACATTCATTTGATGTGTAGACGAGGAATACATAACAGTTCGCAAATCATATTATATCTTACCATGAAACATAGAAATGAGATGCGACATCGCGTTCTAAGATGCATTAGAACACTACTGCTTCGATAGGTAGACATTTGCAAACGCTATTTCCTTGCAAGGAAGTGTCGCATTTACATTCATTTGAATTGTAGACGAGGAATACATAACACTCCGCAAATCATATTATATCTTACCATGAAACATAGGAATGAGATGCGATATCGCGTTTTAAGAATCATAAGAACTCTATTGCAACGATACGTAGACATCTGCAAACGCTATTTCCTTGCAAGGAAGTGTCGCATTTACATTCATTTGAAGTGTAGACGAGGAATACATAACAGTTCGCAAATCATATTATATCTTACCATGAAACATAGAAATGAGATGCGACATCGCGTTCTAAGATGCATTAGAACACTACTGCTTCGATAGGTAGACATTTGCAAACGCTATTTCCTTGCAAAGAAGTGTCGCATTTACATTCATTTGAAGTGCAGACGAGGAATACATAACACTTCGCAAATCATATTATACCTTACCATGAAACATAGAAATGAGATGCGATATCGCGTTTTAAGAAGCATCAGAAATCCATTGCTACGATACGTAGACATCTGCAAACGCTATGTCCTTGCAAGGAAGTGTCGCATTTTCATTCATTTGAATCGTAGACGAGGAATGCATAACACTTCGCAATGAATATTATATCTTATCATGAAACATAGGTATGAGATGCAATATCTCGTTTTAAGAAGCCTTTGAACTCTATTGCTTCGATACGTAGACATCTGCAATCGCTATTTCCTTGCAAGGAAGTGTCGCATTTACATTCATTTGATGTGTAGACGAGGAATACACAACAGTTCGCAAATCATATAATATCTTACCATGAAACATAGAAATGAGATGCGATATCGCATTTTAAGAATCATAAGAACTCTATTGCTACGATACGTAGACATCTGCAAACGCTATTTCCTTGCAAGGCAGTGTCGCATTTACATTCATTTGATGTGTAGACGAGGAATACATAACACTTCGCAAATCATATTATATCTTACCATGAAACATAGAAATGAGATGCGATATCGCGTTTTAAGAATCATAAGAACACTATTGCTACGATACGTAGACATCTGCAAACGCTATTTCCTAGCGAGGAAGTGTCGCATTCACATTCATTTGAAGTGTAGACGAGGAATACATAACACTTCGCAAATCATATTATATCTTACCATGAAACATAGAAATGAGATGCGATATCGCGTTTTAAGGATCATAAGAACTCTATTGCTACGATACGTAGACATCTGCAAACGCTATTTCCTTGCAAGGAAGTGTAGCATTTACATTCATTTGATGTGTAGACGTGGAATACATAACATTTCGCAAATCATATTATATCTTACCATGAAACATAGAAATGAGAGAAACATAGAAATGAGATGGCGATATCGCGTTTTAAGATATAAGAACACTATTGCTACGATACGTAGACATCTGCAAACGCTATTCAAGAAGTTCGAGTACATTCATTTAAGTGTACGATACATTACAGTGTAGAAAAGTCGATATTATATCTACCATGAAACATAGAAATGAGATGCGACATCGCGTTCTAAGAAGCATTAGAACACTACTGCTTCGATAGGTAGACATTTGCAAACGCTATTTCCTTGCAAGGACGTGTCGCATTTACATTCATTTGAAGTGTAGACGAGGAGTACATAACACACCGCAAATCATATTATATCTTACCATGAAACATAGAAATGAGATGCGATATCGCGTTTTAAGAATCATAAGAACACTATTGCTACGATACGTAGATATCTGCAAACGCTATTTCCTTGCAAGGAAGTGTCGCATTTACATTCATTTGAGTGTAGACGAGGAATACATAACACTTCGCAATCATATTATACCATACCATGAATCATAGAAATGAGATGCGATATCGCGTTTTAAGAAGCATCAGAAATCCAATGCTACGATACGTAGACATCTGCAAACGCTATTTCCTTGCGAGGAAGTGTCGCATTTACATTCATTTGATGTGTAGACGAGGAATACATAACACTTCACAAATCATATTATATCTTACCATGAAACATAGAGATGAGATGCGATATCGCGTTTTAAGAATCATAAGAACTCTATTGCTACGATACGTAGACATCTGCAAACGCTATTTCCTTGCAAGGAAGTGTCGCATTTGCATTCATTTGAAGTGTGACGAGGAATACATGACACTTCGCAAATCATTTTATATCTTACCATGAAACATAGAAATGAGATGCGATATCGTGTTTTAAGTATCATAAGAACTCTATTGCAACGATACGTAAACATCTGCAAACGCTATTTCCTTGCAAGGAAGTGTCGCATTTACATTCATTTGAAGTGTAGACGAGGAATACATAACAGTTCGCAAATCATATTATATCTTACCATGAAACATAGAAATGAGTTGCGACATCGCGTTCTAAGAAGCATTAGAACACTACTGCTTGCGATAGGTAGACATTTGCAAACGCTATTTCCTTCCAAAGAAGTGTCGCATTTACATTCATTTGAAGTGCAGACGAGGAATACATAACACTTCGCAAATCATATTATGCCTTACCATGAAACATAGAAATGAGATGCGATATCGCGTTTAAGAAGCATCAGAATCCAATGCTACGATACGTAGACATCTGCAAACGCTATTTCCTTGCTAGGAAGTGTCGCATTTACATTCATTTGATGTGTAGACGAGGAATACATAACACTTCACAAATCATATTATATCTTACCATGAAACATAGAGATGAGATGCGATATCGCGTTTTAAGAATCATAAGAACTCTATTGCTACGATACGTAGACATCTGCAAACGCTATTTCCTTGCAAGGAAGTGTCGCATTTACATTCATTTGAAGTGTGGACGAGGAATACATGACACTTCGCAAATCATTTACATCTTACCATGAGACATAGAAATGAGATGCGATATCGCGTTTTAGAGAAGCATCAGAAATCCATTGCTACGATACGTAGACATCTGCAAACGCTATGTCCTAGCGAGGAAGTGTCGCATTCACATTTATTTGAAGTGTAGACGAGGCAGTACATAACACTTCGCAAATCATATTCTATCTTACCATGAAACATAGGAATGAGATGCGATATCGCGTTTTAAGAAGCATTAGAACTCTATTGCTACGATACGTAGACATCTGCAAACGCTATTTCCTTGCAAGGAAAGTGTCGCATTTTCATTCATTTGAATCGTAGACGAGGAATGCATAACACTTCGCAATGAATATTATATCGTTATCATGAAACATAGATATGAGATGCAATATCTCGTTTTAAGAAGCATTTGAACTCTATTGCTTCGATACGTAGACATCTGCAAACGCTATTTCCTTGCAAGGAAGTGTCGCATTTACATTCATTTGATGTGTAGACGAGAATACACAACAGTTCGCAAATCATATGATATCTTACCATGAAACATAGAAATGAGATGCGATATCGCATTTTAAGAATCATAAGAACTCTATTGCTACGATACGTAGACATCTGCAAACGCTATTTCCTTGCAAGGAAGTGTCGCATTTACATTCATTTGATGTGTAGACGAGGAATACATAACACTTCGCAAATCATATTATATCTTACCATGAAACATAGAAATGAGATGCCGATATCGCGTTTTAAGAATCATAAGAACACTATTGCTACGATACGTAGACATCTGCAAACGCTATTTCCTAGCGAGGAAGTGTCGCATTCACATTCATTTGAAGTGTAGACGGGGAATACATAACACTTCGCAAATCATATTATATCTTACCATGAAACATAGAAATGAGATGCGATATCGCGTTTTAAGAGGCATTAGAACTCTATTGCTACGATACGTAGACATCTGCAAACGCTATTTCCTTGCAGAGTGTCGCAGTGTCGCTTACATTCGTTTGAAGTGTAGACGAGGAAGACATAACAGTTCGCAATCATATTATATCTTACCATGAAACATAGAAATGAGATGCGACATCGCGTTCTAAGAAGCATTAGAACACTACTGCTTCGATAGGTAGACATTTGCAAACGCTATTTCCTTGCAAAGAAGTGTCGCATTTACATTCATTTGAAGTGCAGACGAGGAATACATAACACTTCGCAAATCATATTATACCTTACCATGAAACATAGAAATGAGATGCGATATCGCGTTTTAAGAAGCATCAGAAACCCAATGCTACGATACGTAGACATCTGCAAACGCTATTTCATTGCAAGAAAGTGTCGCATTTACATTCATTTGAAGTGTAGATGACGGATACATAACACTTCGCAAATCATATTATACCTTACCATGAAACATAGAAATGAGATGCGATATCGCGTTTTAAGAATCATAAGAACTCTATTGCTACGATACGTAGACATCTGTAAACGCTATTTCCTTGCAAGGAAGTGTCGCATTTACATTCATTTGATGTGTAGACGTGGATACATAACACTTCGCAAATCATATTATATCTTACCATGAACATATAAATGAGATGCGACATCGCGTTCTAAGAAGCATTAGAACACTACTGCTTCGATAGGGTAGACATTTGCAAACGCTATTTCCTTGCAAGGAAGTGTCGCATTTTCAGTCATTTTAATCGTAGACGCGGAATACATAACACTTCGCAAATCATATTATATCTTACCATGATACATAGAAATGAGATGCGATCTCGCATTTTAAGAAGCATTAGAAATCTATTGCTACGATACGTAGACATCTGCAAACGCTATTTCCTAGCGAGAAAGAGTCGCATTCACATTCATTTGAAGTGTAGACGAGGAATACATAACACTTCGCAAATCATATTATATCTTACCATGAACATAGAAATGAGATGCGATATCGCGTTCTAAGAAGCATTAGGACACTACTGCTACGATAGGTAGACATTTGCAAACGCTATTTCCTTGCAAGGAAGTGTCGCATTTACATTCATTTGAAGTGTAGACGAGGAGTACATAACACTCCGCAAATCATACTATATCTACCATGAAACATAGAAATGATATGCGATATCGCGTTTTAAGAATCACAAGAACTCTATTGCAACGATACGTAGACATCTGCAAACGCTATTTCCTTGCAAGGAAGTGTCGCTTTACATTCATTTGAAGTGTAGACGAGGAATACATAACAGTTCGCAAATCATATTATATCTTACCATGAAACATAGAAATGAGATGCGATATCGCATTTTAAGAATCATAAGAACTCTATTGCTACGATACGTAGACATCTGCAAACGCTATTTCCTTGCAAGGAAGTGTCGCATTTACATTCATTTGATGTGTAGACGAGGAATACATAACACTTCGCAAATCATATTATATCTTACCATGAAACATAGAAATGAGATGCGATATCGCGTTTTAAGAATCATAAGAACTCTATTGCTACGATACGTAGACATCTGCAAACGCTATTTCCTTGCAAGGAAGTGTCGCATTTACATTCATTTGAAGCGTGGACGAGGAATACATGACACTTCGCAAATCATATTATACCTTACCATGAAACATAGAAATGAGATGCGATATCGCCTTTTAAGAAGCATCAGAAATCCATTGGTACGATACGTAGACATCTGTAAACGCTATTTCCTTGCAAGGAAGTGTCGCATTTACATTCATCTGAATCGTAGACGAGGAATGCATGACACTTCGCAAATCATATTATATCTTACCGTGAAACATAGAAATGAGATGCGTAATCGCCTTTTAAGAATCATAAGAACTCTATTGCAACGATACGTAGACATCTGCAAACGCTATTTCCTTGCAAGGAAGTGTCGCATTTTCATTCATTTTAATCGTAGACGCGGAATGCATAACACTTCGCAATGAATATTATATCTTATCATGAAACATAGATATGAGATGCAATATCTCGTTTTAAGAAGCATTTGGACTCTATTGCTTCGATACGTAGACATCTGCAAACGCTATTTCCTTGCAAGGAAGTGTCGCATTTACATTCATTTGAAGTGTAGACGAGGAATACACAACAGTTCGCAAATCATATAATATCTTACCATGAAACATAGAAATGAGATGCGATATCGCGTTTTAAGAATCATAAGAACTCTATTGCTACGATACGTAGACATCTGCAAACGCTATTTCCTTGCAAGGAAGTCTCGCATTTACATTCATTTGATGTGTAGACGTGGAATACATAACATTTCGCAAATCATATTATATCTTACCATGAAACATAGAAATGAGATGCGATATCGCGTTTTAAGAATCATAAGAACACTATTGCTACGATACGTAGACATCTGCAAACGCTATTTCCTTGCAAGGAAGTGTCGCATTTACATTCATTTGATGTGTAGACGAGGAATACATAACAGTTCGCAAATCATATTATATCTTACCATGAAACATAGAAATGAGATGCGACATCGCGTTCTAAGATGCATTAGAACACTACTGCTTCGATAGGTAGACATTTGCAAACGCTATTTCCTTGCAAGGAAGTGTCGCATTTACATTCATTTGAAGTGTAGACGAGGAATACATAACACTCCGCAAATCATATTATATCTTACCATGAAACATAGAAATGAGATGCGATATCGTGTTTTAAGAATCATAAGAACTCTATTGCAACGATACGTAGACATCTGCAAACGCTATTTCCTTGCAAGGAAGTGTCGCATTTACATTCATTTGAAGTGTAGACGAGGAATACATAACAGTTCGCAAATCATATTATATCTTACCATGAAACATAGAAATGAGATGCGACATCGCGTTCTAAGAAGCATTAGAACACTACTGCTTCGATAGGTAGACATTTGCAAACGCTATTTCCTTGCAAAGAAGTGTCGCATTTACATTCATTTGAAGTGCAGACGAGGAATACATAACACTTCGCAAATCATATTATACCTTACCATGAAACATAGAAATGAGATGCGATATCGCGTTTTAAGAAGCATCAGAAATCCAATGCTACGATACGTAGACATCTGCAAACGCTATTTCCTTGCAAGGAAGTGTCGCATTTACATTCATTTGATGTGTAGACGAGGAATACATAACACTTCACAAATCATATTATATCTTACCATGAAACATAGAGATGAGATGCGATATCGCGTTTTAAGAATCATAAGAACTCTATTGCTACGATACGTAGACATCTGCAAACGCTATTTCCTTGCAAGGAAGTGTTGCATTTACATTCATTTGAAGTGTGGACGAGGAATATATGACACTTCGCAATTCATTTTATATCTTACCATGAAACATAGAAATGAGATGCGATATCGCGTTTTAAGAAGTATCAGAAATCCATTGCTACGATACGTAGACATCTGCAAACGCTATGTCCTAGCGAGGAAGTGTCGCATTCACATTCATTTGAAGTGTAGACGAGGAATACATAACACTTCGCAAATCATATTCCATCTTACCATGAAACATAGGAATGAGATGCGATATCGCGTTTTAAGAAGCATTAGAACTCTATTGCTACGATACGTAGACATCTGCAAACGCTATTTCCTTGCAAGGAAGTGTCGCATTTTCATTCATTTGAATCGTAGACGAGGAATGCATAACACTTCGCAATGAATATTATATCTTATCATGAAACATAGATATGAGATGCAATATCTCGTTTTAAGAAGCATTTGAACTCTATTGCTTCGATACGTAGACATCTGCAATCGCTATTTCCTTGCAAGGAAGTGTCGCATTTACATTCATTTGATGTGTAGACGAGGAATACACAACAGTTCGCAAATCATATAATATCTTACCATGAAACATAGAAATGAGATGCGATATCGCATTTTAAGAATCATAAGAACTCTATTGCTACGATACGTAGACATCTGCAAACGCTATTTCCTTGCAAGGAAGTGTCGCATTTACATTCATTTGATGTGTAGACGAGGAATACATAACACTTCGCAAATCATATTATATCTTACCATGAAACATAGAAATGAGATGCGATATCGCGTTTTAAGAATCATAAGAACACTATTGCTACGATACGTAGACATCTGCAAACGCTATTTCCTAGCGAGGAAGTGTCGCATTCACATTCATTTGAAGTGTAGACGAGGAATACATAACACTTCGCAAATCATATTCTATCTTACCATGAAACATAGAAATGAGATGCGATATCGCGTTTTAAGAAGCATTAGAACTCTATTGCTACGATACGTAGACATCTGCAAACGCTATTTCCTTGCAAGGAAGTGTCGCATTTACATTCATTTGATGTGTAGACGTGGAATACATAACACTTCGCAAATCATATTATATCTTACCATGAAACATAGAAATGAGATGCGATATCGCGTTTAAAGAATCATAAGAACACTACTGCTTCGATAGGTAGACATTTGCAAACGCTATTTCCTTGCAAGGAAGTGTCGCATTTACATTCATTTGAAGTGTAGACGAGGAATACATAACACTCCGCAAATCATATTATATCTTACCATGAAACATAGAAATGAGATGCGATATCGCGTTTTAAGAATCATAAGAACTCTATTGCAACGATACGTAGACATCTGCAAACGCTATTTCCTTGCAAGGAAGTGTCGCATTTACATTCATTTGAAGTGTAGACGAGGAATACATAACAGTTCGCAAATCATATTATATCTTACCATGAAACATAGAAATGAGATGCGACATCGCGTTCTAAGATGCATTAGAACACTACTGCTTCGATAGGTAGACATTTGCAAACGCTATTTCCTTGCAAAGAAGTGTCGCATTTACATTCATTTGAAGTGCAGACGAGGAATACATAACACTTCGCAAATCATATTATACCTTACCATGAAACATAGAAATGAGATGCGATATCGCGTTTTAAGAAGCATCAGAAATCCAATGCTACGATACGTAGACATCTGCAAACGCTATTTCCTTGCAAGAAAGTGTCGCATTTACATTCATTTGAAGTGTAGACGACGGATACATAACACTTCGCAAATCATATTATACCTCACCATGAAACATAGAAATGAGATGCGATATCGCGTTTTAAGAAGCATCAGAAATCCATTGCTACGATACGTAGACATCTGCAAACGCTATGTCCTTGCAAGGAAGTGTCGCATTTTCATTCATTTGAATCGTAGACGAGGAATGCATAACACTTCGCAATGAATATTATATCTTATCATGAAACATAGGTATGAGATGCAATATCTCGTTTTAAGAAGCCTTTGAACTCTATTGCTTCGATACGTAGACATCTGCAATCGCTATTTCCTTGCAAGGAAGTGTCGCATTTACATTCATTTGATGTGTAGACGAGGAATACACAACAGTTCGCAAATCATATAATATCTTACCATGAAACATAGAAATGAGATGCGATATCGCATTTTAAGAATCATAAGAACTCTATTGCTACGATACGTAGACATCTGCAAACGCTATTTCCTTGCAAGGCAGTGTCGCATTTACATTCATTTGATGTGTAGACGAGGAATACATAACACTTCGCAAATCATATTATATCTTACCATGAAACATAGAAATGAGATGCGATATCGCGTTTTAAGAATCATAAGAACACTATTGCTACGATACGTAGACATCTGCAAACGCTATTTCCTAGCGAGGAAGTGTCGCATTCACATTCATTTGAAGTGTAGACGAGGAATACATAACACTTCGCAAATCATATTATATCTTACCATGAAACATAGAAATGAGATGCGATATCGCGTTTTAAGGATCATAAGAACTCTATTGCTACGATACGTAGACATCTGCAAACGCTATTTCCTTGCAAGGAAGTGTAGCATTTACATTCATTTGATGTGTAGACGTGGAATACATAACATTTCGCAAATCATATTATATCTTACCATGAAACATAGGAATGAGATGCGATATCGCGTTTTAAGAATCATAAGAACACTATTGCTACGATACGTAGACATCTGCAAACGCTATTTCCTTGCAAGGAAGTGTCGCATTTACATTCATTTAAAGTGTAGACGAGGAATACATAACAGTTCGCAAATCATATTATATCTTACCATGAAACATAGAAATGAGATGCGATATCGCATTTTAAGAATCATAAGAACTCTATTGCTACGATACGTAGACATCTGCAAACGCTATTTCCTTGCAAGGAAGTGTCGCATTTACATTCATTTGATGTGTAGACGAGGAATACATAACACTTCGCAAATCATATTATATCTTACCATGAAACATAGAAATGAGATGCGATATCGCGTTTTAAGAATCATAAGAACTCTATTGCAACGATACGTAGACATCTGCAAACGCTATTTCCTTGCAAAGAAGTGTCGCATTTACATTCATTTGAAGTGTAGACGAGGAATACATAACACTCCGCAAATCATATTATATCTTACCGTGAAACATAGAAATGAGATGCGTAATCGCCTTTTAAGAATCATAAGAACTCTATTGCAACGATACGTAGACATCTGCAAACGCTATTTCCTTGCAAGGAAGTGTCGCATTTTCATTCATTTTAATCGTAGACGCGGAATGCATAACACTTCGCAATGAATATTATATCTTATCATGAAACATAGGTATGAGATGCAATATCTCGTTTTAAGAAGCATTTGGACTCTATTGCTTCGATACGTAGACATCTGCAAACGCTATTTCCTTGCAAGGAAGTGTCGCATTTACATTCATTTGAAGTGTAGACGAGGAATACACAACAGTTCGCAAATCATATAATATCTTACCATGAAACATAGAAATGAGATGCGATATCGCGTTTTAAGAATCATAAGAACTCTATTGCTACGATACGTAGACATCTGCAAACGCTATTTCCTTGCAAGGAAGTGTCGCATTTACATTCATTTGATGTGTAGACGAGGAATACATAACACTTCGCAAATCATATTATATCTTACCATGAAACATAGAAATGAGATGCGATATCGCGTTTTAAGAATCATAAGAACACTATTGCTACGATACGTAGACATCTGCAAACGCTATTTCCTTGCAAGGAAGTGTCGCATTTACATTCATTTGAAGTGTAGACGAGGAATACGTAACACTCCGAAAATCATATTATACCTTACCATGAAACATAGAAATAAGATGCGATATCGCGTTTTAAGAATCATAAGAACTCTATTGCAACGATACGTAGACATCTGCAAATGCTATTTACTTGCAAAGAAGTGTCGCATTTACATTCATTTGAAGTGTAGACGAGGGATACATAACACTTCGCAAATCATATTATATCTTACCATGAAACATAGAAATGAGATGCGATATCGCGTTTTAAGAAGCATCAGAAATCCATTGCTACGATACGTAGACAACTGCAAACGCTATTTCCTAGCGAGGAAGTGTCGCATTTTCATTCATTTTAAACGTAGACGAGGAATGCATAACACTTCGCAATGAATATTATATCTTATCATGAAACATAGATATGAGATGCAATATCTCGTTTTAAGAAGCATTTGAACTCTATTGCTTCGATACGTAGACATCTGCAAACGCTATTTCCTTGCAAGGAAGTGTCGCATTTACTTTCATTTGAAGTGTAGACGAGGAATACACAAGAGTTCGCAAATCATATAATATCTTACCATGAAACATAGAAATGAGATGCGATATCGCGTTTTAAGGATCATAAGAACTCTATTGCTACGATACGTAGACATCTGCAAACGCTATTTCCTTGCAAGGAAGTCTCGCATTTACATTCATTTGATGTGTAGACGTGGAATACATAACATTTCGCAAATCATATTATATCTTACCATGAAACATAGAAATGAGATGCGATATCGCGTTTTAAGAATCATAAGAACACTATTGCTACGATACGTAGACCATCTGCAAACGCTATTTCCTTGCAAGGAAGTGTCGCATTTACATTCATTTGATGTGTAGACGAGGAATACATAACACTTCGCAAATCATATTATATCTTACCATGAAACATAGAAATGAGATGCGATATCGCGTTTTAAGAATCATAAGAACTCTATTGCAACGATACGTAGACATCTGCAAACGCTATTTCCTTGCAAAGAAGTGTCGCATTTACATTCATTTGAAGTGTAGACGAGGAATACATAACACTCCGCAAATCATATTATATCTTACCGTGAAACATAGAAATGAGATGCGTAATCGCCTTTTAAGATCATAAGAACTCTATTGCAACGATACGTAGACATCTGCAAACGCTATTTCCTTGCAAGGAAGTGTCGCATTTTCATTCATTTTAATCGTAGACGCGGAATGCATAACACTTCGCAATGAATATTATATCTTATCATGAAACATAGGTATGAGATGCAATATCTCGTTTTAAGAAGCATTTGGACTCTATTGCTTCGATACGTAGACATCTGCAAACGCTATTTCCTTGCAAGGAAGTGTCGCATTTACATTCATTTGAAGTGTAGACGAGGAATACACAACAGTTCGCAAATCATATAATATCTTACCATGAAACATAGAAATGAGATGCGATATCGCGTTTTAAGAATCATAAGAACTCTATTGCTACGATACGTAGACATCTGCAAACGCTATTTCCTTGCAAGGAAGTGTCGCATTTACATTCATTTGAAGTGTAGACGAGGAATACGTAACACTCCGAAAATCATATTATACCTTACCATGAAACATAGAAATAAGATGCGATATCGCGTTTTAAGAATCATAAGAACTCTATTGCAACGATACGTAGACATCTGCAAATGCTATTTACTTGCAAAGAAGTGTCGCATTTACATTCATTTGAAGTGTAGACGAGGGATACATAACACTTCGCAAATCATATTATATCTTACCATGAAACATAGAAATGAGATGCGATATCGCGTTTTAAGAAGCATCAGAAATCCATTGCTACGATACGTAGACAACTGCAAACGCTATTTCCTAGCGAGGAAGTGTCGCATTTTCATTCATTTTAAACGTAGACGAGGAATGCATAACACTTCGCAATGAATATTATATCTTATCATGAAACATAGATATGAGATGCAATATCTCGTTTTAAGAAGCATTTGAACTCTATTGCTTCGATACGTAGACATCTGCAAACGCTATTTCCTTGCAAGGAAGTGTCGCATTTACTTTCATTTGAAGTGTAGACGAGGAATACACAAGAGTTCGCAAATCATATAATATCTTACCATGAAACATAGAAATGAGATGCGATATCGCGTTTTAAGGATCATAAGAACTCTATTGCTACGATACGTAGACATCTGCAAACGCTATTTCCTTGCAAGGAAGTCTCGCATTTACATTCATTTGATGTGTAGACGTGGAATACATAACATTTCGCAAATCATATTATATCTTACCATGAAACATAGAAATGAGATGCGACATCGCGTTCTAAGATGCATTAGAACACTACTGCTTCGATAGGTAGACATTTGCAAACGCTATTTCCTTGCAAGGAAGTGTCGCATTTACATTCATTTGAAGTGTAGACGAGGAATACATAACACTCCGCAAATCATATTATATCTTACCATGAAACATAGGAATGAGATGCGATATCGCGTTTTAAGAATCATAAGAACTCTATTGCAACGATACGTAGACATCTGCAAACGCTATTTCCTTGCAAGGAAGTGTCGCATTTACATTCATTTGAAGTGTAGACGAGGAATACATAACAGTTCGCAAATCATATTATATCTTACCATGAAACATAGAAATGAGATGCGACATCGCGTTCTAAGATGCATTAGAACACTACTGCTTCGATAGGTAGACATTTGCAAACGCTATTTCCTTGCAAAGAAGTGTCGCATTTACATTCATTTGAAGTGCAGACGAGGAATACATAACACTTCGCAAATCATATTATATCTTACCATGAAACATAGAAATGAGATGCGATATCGCGTTTTAAGAAGCATCAGAAATCCATTGCTACGATACGTAGACAACTGCAAACGCTATTTCCTAGCGAGGAAGTGTCGCATTTTCATTCATTTTAAACGTAGACGAGGAATGCATAACACTTCGCAATGAATATTATATCTTATCATGAAACATAGATATGAGATGCAATATCTCGTTTTAAGAAGCATTTGAACTCTATTGCTTCGATACGTAGACATCTGCAAACGCTATTTCCTTGCAAGGAAGTGTCGCATTTACTTTCATTTGAAGTGTAGACGAGGAATACACAAGAGTTCGCAAATCATATAATATCTTACCATGAAACATAGAAATGAGATGCGATATCGCGTTTTAAGGATCATAAGAACTCTATTGCTACGATACGTAGACATCTGCAAACGCTATTTCCTTGCAAGGAAGTCTCGCATTTACATTCATTTGATGTGTAGACGTGGAATACATAACATTTCGCAAATCATATTATATCTTACCATGAAACATAGAAATGAGATGCGACATCGCGTTCTAAGATGCATTAGAACACTACTGCTTCGATAGGTAGACATTTGCAAACGCTATTTCCTTGCAAGGAAGTGTCGCATTTACATTCATTTGAAGTGTAGACGAGGAATACATAACACTCCGCAAATCATATTATATCTTACCATGAAACATAGGAATGAGATGCGATATCGCGTTTTAAGAATCATAAGAACTCTATTGCAACGATACGTAGACATCTGCAAACGCTATTTCCTTGCAAGGAAGTGTCGCATTTACATTCATTTGAAGTGTAGACGAGGAATACATAACAGTTCGCAAATCATATTATATCTTACCATGAAACATAGAAATGAGATGCGACATCGCGTTCTAAGATGCATTAGAACACTACTGCTTCGATAGGTAGACATTTGCAAACGCTATTTCCTTGCAAAGAAGTGTCGCATTTACATTCATTTGAAGTGCAGACGAGGAATACATAACACTTCGCAAATCATATTATACCTTACCATGAAACATAGAAATGAGATGCGATATCGCGTTTTAAGAAGCATCAGAAATCCAATGCTACGATACGTAGACATCTGCAAACGCTATTTCCTTGCAAGAAAGTGTCGCATTTACATTCATTTGAAGTGTAGACGACGGATACATAACACTTCGCAAATCATATTATACCTTACCATGAAACATAGAAATGAGATGCGATATCGCGTTTTAAGAAGCATCAGAAATCCATTGCTACGATACGTAGACATCTGCAAACGCTATGTCCTTGCAAGGAAGTGTCGCATTTTCATTCATTTGAATCGTAGACGAGGAATGCATAACACTTCGCAATGAATATTATATCTTATCATGAAACATAGGTATGAGATGCAATATCTCGTTTTAAGAAGCCTTTGAACTCTATTGCTTCGATACGTAGACATCTGCAATCGCTATTTCCTTGCAAGGAAGTGTCGCATTTACATTCATTTGATGTGTAGACGAGGAATACACAACAGTTCGCAAATCATATAATATCTTACCATGAAACATAGAAATGAGATGCGATATCGCATTTTAAGAATCATAAGAACTCTATTGCTACGATACGTAGACATCTGCAAACGCTATTTCCTTGCAAGGCAGTGTCGCATTTACATTCATTTGATGTGTAGACGAGGAATACATAACACTTCGCAAATCATATTATATCTTACCATGAAACATAGAAATGAGATGCGATATCGCGTTTTAAGAATCATAAGAACACTATTGCTACGATACGTAGACATCTGCAAACGCTATTTCCTAGCGAGGAAGTGTCGCATTCACATTCATTTGAAGTGTAGACGAGGAATACATAACACTTCGCAAATCATATTATATCTTACCATGAAACATAGAAATGAGATGCGATATCGCGTTTTAAGGATCATAAGAACTCTATTGCTACGATACGTAGACATCTGCAAACGCTATTTCCTTGCAAGGAAGTGTAGCATTTACATTCATTTGATGTGTAGACGTGGAATACATAACATTTCGCAAATCATATTATATCTTACCATGAAACATAGGAATGAGATGCGATATCGCGTTTTAAGAATCATAAGAACACTATTGCTACGATACGTAGACATCTGCAAACGCTATTTCCTTGCAAGGAAGTGTCGCATTTACATTCATTTAAAGTGTAGACGAGGAATACATAACAGTTCGCAAATCATATTATATCTTACCATGAAACATAGAAATGAGATGCGATATCGCATTTTAAGAATCATAAGAACTCTATTGCTACGATACGTAGACATCTGCAAACGCTATTTCCTTGCAAGGAAGTGTCGCATTTACATTCATCTGATGTGTAGACGAGGAATACATAACACTTCGCAAATCATATTATATCTTACCATGAAACATAGAAATGAGATGCGATATCGCGTTTTAAGAATCATAAGAACTCTATTGCAACGATACGTAGACATCTGCAAACGCTATTTCCTTGCAAAGAAGTGTCGCATTTACATTCATTTGAAGTGTAGACGAGGAATACATAACACTCCGCAAATCATATTATATCTTACCGTGAAACATAGAAATGAGATGCGTAATCGCCTTTTAAGAATCATAAGAACTCTATTGCAACGATACGTAGACATCTGCAAACGCTATTTCCTTGCAAGGAAGTGTCGCATTTTCATTCATTTTAATCGTAGACGCGGAATGCATAACACTTCGCAATGAATATTATATCTTATCATGAAACATAGGTATGAGATGCAATATCTCGTTTTAAGAAGCATTTGGACTCTATTGCTTCGATACGTAGACATCTGCAAACGCTATTTCCTTGCAAGGAAGTGTCGCATTTACATTCATTTGAAGTGTAGACGAGGAATACACAACAGTTCGCAAATCATATAATATCTTACCATGAAACATAGAAATGAGATGCGATATCGCGTTTTAAGAATCATAAGAACTCTATTGCTACGATACGTAGACATCTGCAAACGCTATTTCCTTGCAAGGAAGTGTCGCATTTACATTCATTTGATGTGTAGACGAGGAATACATAACACTTCGCAAATCATATTATATCTTACCATGAAACATAGAAATGAGATGCGATATCGCGTTTTAAGAAGCATCAGAAATCCATTGCTACGATACGTAGACAACTGCAAACGCTATTTCCTAGCGAGGAAGTGTCGCATTTTCATTCATTTTAAACGTAGACGAGGAATGCATAACACTTCGCAATGAATATTATATCTTATCATGAAACATAGATATGAGATGCAATATCTCGTTTTAAGAAGCATTTGAACTCTATTGCTTCGATACGTAGACATCTGCAAACGCTATTTCCTTGCAAGGAAGTGTCGCATTTACTTTCATTTGAAGTGTAGACGAGGAATACACAAGAGTTCGCAAATCATATAATATCTTACCATGAAACATAGAAATGAGATGCGATATCGCGTTTTAAGGATCATAAGAACTCTATTGCTACGATACGTAGACATCTGCAAACGCTATTTCCTTGCAAGGAAGTCTCGCATTTACATTCATTTGATGTGTAGACGTGGAATACATAACATTTCGCAAATCATATTATATCTTACCATGAAACATAGAAATGAGATGCGATATCGCGTTTTAAGAATCATAAGAACACTATTGCTACGATACGTAGACATCTGCAAACGCTATTTCCTTGCAAGGAAGTGTCGCATTTACATTCATTTGATGTGTAGACGAGGAATACATAACAGTTCGCAAATCATATTATATCTTACCATGAAACATAGAAATGAGATGCGACATCGCGTTCTAAGATGCATTAGAACACTACTGCTTCGATAGGTAGACATTTGCAAACGCTATTTCCTTGCAAGGAAGTGTCGCATTTACATTCATTTGAAGTGTAGACGAGGAATACATAACACTCCGCAAATCATATTATATCTTACCATGAAACATAGGAATGAGATGCGATATCGCGTTTTAAGAATCATAAGAACTCTATTGCAACGATACGTAGACATCTGCAAACGCTATTTCCTTGCAAGGAAGTGTCGCATTTACATTCATTTGAAGTGTAGACGAGGAATACATAACAGTTCGCAAATCATATTATATCTTACCATGAAACATAGAAATGAGATGCGACATCGCGTTCTAAGATGCATTAGAACACTACTGCTTCGATAGGTAGACATTTGCAAACGCTATTTCCTTGCAAAGAAGTGTCGCATTTACATTCATTTGAAGTGCAGACGAGGAATACATAACACTTCGCAAATCATATTATACCTTACCATGAAACAAAGAAATGAGATGCGATATCGCGTTTTAAGAAGCATCAGAAATCCAATGCTACGATACGTAGACATCTGCAAACGCTATTTCCTTGCAAGAAAGTGTCGCATTTACATTCATTTGAAGTGTAGACGACGGATACATAACACTTCGCAAATCATATTATACCTTACCATGAAACATAGAAATGAGATGCGATATCGCGTTTTAAGAATCATAAGAACACTATTGCTACGATACGTAGACATCTGCAAACGCTATTTCCTAGCGAGGAAGTGTCGCATTCACATTCATTTGAAGTGTAGACGAGGAATACATAACACTTCGCAAATCATATTATATCTTACCATGAAACATAGAAATGAGATGCGATATCGCGTTTTAAGGATCATAAGAACTCTATTGCTACGATACGTAGACATCTGCAAACGCTATTTCCTTGCAAGGAAGTGTAGCATTTACATTCATTTGATGTGTAGACGTGGAATACATAACATTTCGCAAATCATATTATATCTTACCATGAAACATAGAAATGAGATGCGATATCGCGTTTTAAGAATCATAAGAACACTATTGCTACGATACGTAGACATCTGCAAACGCTATTTCCTTGCAAGGAAGTGTCGCATTTACATTCATTTAAAGTGTAGACGAGGAATACATAACAGTTCGCAAATCATATTATATCTTACCATGAAACATAGAAATGAGATGCGACATCGCGTTCTAAGAAGCATTAGAACACTACTGCTTCGATAGGTAGACATTTGCAAACGCTATTTCCTTGCAAGGACGTGTCGCATTTACATTCATTTGAAGTGTAGACGAGGAGTACATAACACTCCGCAAATCATATTATATCTTACCATGAAACATAGAAATGAGATGCGATATCGCGTTTTAAGAATCATAAGAACACTATTGCTACGATACGTAGATATCTGCAAACGCTATTTCCATGCAAGGAAGTGTCGCATTTACATTCATTTGAAGTGTAGACGAGGAATACATAACACTTCGCAAATCATATTATACCATACCATGAATCATAGAAATGAGATGCGATATCGCGTTTTAAGAAGCATCAGAAATCCAATGCTACGATACGTAGACATCTGCAAACGCTATTTCCTTGCAAGGAAGTGTCGCATTTACATTCATTTGATGTGTAGACGAGGAATACATAACACTTCACAAATCATATTATATCTTACCATGAAACATAGAGATGAGATGCGATATCGCGTTTTAAGAATCATAAGAACACTATAGCTACGATACGTAGACATCTGCAAACGCTATTTCCTTGCAAGGAAGTGTCGCATTTGCATTCATTTGAAGTGTGGACGAGGAATACATGACACTTCGCAAATCATTTTATATCTTACCATGAAACATAGAAATGAGATGAGATATCGCGTTTTAAGAAGCATCAGAAATCCATTGCTACGATACGTAGACATCTGCAAACGCTATGTCCTAGCGAGGAAGTGTCGCATTCACATTCATTTGAAGTGTAGACGAGGAATACATAACACTTCGCAAATCATATTATATCTTACCATGAAACATAGAAATGAGATGCGATATCGCGTTTTAAGAAGCATTAGAACTCTATTGCTACGATACGTAGACATCTGCAAACGCTATTTCCTTGCAAGGAAGTGTCGCATTTACATTCATTTGATGTGTAGACGTGGAATACATAACACTTCGCAAATCATATTATATCTTACCATGAAACATAGAAATGAGATGCGATATCGCGTTTTAAGAATCATAAGAACACTATTGCTACGATACGTAGACATTTGCAAACGCTATTTCCTTGCAAGGAAGTGTCGCATTTACATTCATTTGAAGTGTAGACGAGGAATACATAACACTCCGCAAATCATATTATATCTTACCATGAAACATAGAAATGAGATGCGATATCGCGTTTTAAGTATCATAAGAACTCTATTGCAACGATACGTAAACATCTGCAAACGCTATTTCCTTGCAAGGAAGTGTCGCATTTACATTCATTTGAAGTGTAGACGAGGAATACATAACAGTTCGCAAATCATATTATATCTTACCATGAAACATAGAAATGAGTTGCGACATCGCGTTCTAAGAAGCATTAGAACACTACTGCTTCGATAGGTAGACATTTGCAAACGCTATTTCCTTCCAAAGAAGTGTCGCGTTTACATTCATTTGAAGTGCAGACGAGGAATACATAACACTTCGCAAATCATATTATGCCTTACCATGAAACATAGAAATGAGATGCGATATCGCGTTTTAAGAAGCATCAGAAATCCAATGCTACGATACGTAGACATCTGCAAACGCTATTTCCTTGCTAGGAAGTGTCGCATTTACATTCATTTGATGTGTAGACGAGGAATACATAACACTTCACAAATCATATTATATCTTACCATGAAACATAGAGATGAGATGCGATATCGCGTTTTAAGAATCATAAGAACTCTATTGCTACGATACGTAGACATCTGCAAACGCTATTTCCTTGCAAGGAAGTGTCGCATTTACATTCATTTGAAGTGTGGACGAGGAATACATGACACTTCGCAAATCATTTTACATCTTACCATGAGACATAGAAATGAGATGCGATATCGCGTTTTAAGAAGCATCAGAAATCCATTGCTACGATACGTAGACATCTGCAAACGCTATGTCCTAGCGAGGAAGTGTCGCATTCACATTTATTTGAAGTGTAGACGAGGCATACATAACACTTCGCAAATCATATTCTATCTTACCATGAAACATAGGAATGAGATGCGATATCGCGTTTTAAGAAGCATTAGAACTCTATTGCTACGATACGTAGACATCTGCAAACGCTATTTCCTTGCAAGGAAGTGTCGCATTTTCATTCATTTGAATCGTAGACGAGGAATGCATAACACTTCGCAATGAATATTATATCTTATCATGAAACATAGATATGAGATGCAATATCTCGTTTTAAGAAGCATTTGAACTCTATTGCTTCGATACGTAGACATCTGCAAACGCTATTTCCTTGCAAGGAAGTGTCGCATTTACATTCATTTGATGTGTAGACGAGGAATACACAACAGTTCGCAAATCATATAATATCTTACCATGAAACATAGAAATGAGATGCGATATCGCATTTTAAGAATCATAAGAACTCTATTGCTACGATACGTAGACATCTGCAAACGCTATTTCCTTGCAAGGAAGTGTCGCATTTACATTCATTTGATGTGTAGACGAGGAATACATAACACTTCGCAAATCATATTATATCCTACCATGAAACATAGAAATGAGATGCGATATCGCGTTTTAAGAATCATAAGAACACTATTGCTACGATACGTAGACATCTGCAAACGCTATTTCCTAGCGAGGAAGTGTCGCATTCACATTCATTTGAAGTGTAGACGAGGAATACATAACACTTCGCAAATCATATTATATCTTACCATGAAACATAGAAATGAGATGCGATATCGCGTTTTAAGAGGCATTAGAACTCTATTGCTACGATACGTAGACATCTGCAAACGCTATTTCCTTGCAAGGAAGTGTCGCATTTACATTCATTTGATGTGTAGACGTGGAATACATAACACTTCGCAAATCATATTATATCTTACCATGAAACATAGAAATGAGATGCGATATCGCGTTTTAAGAATCATAAGAACACTATTGCTACGATACGTAGACATTTGCAAACGCTATTTCCTTGCAAGGAAGTGTCACATTTACATTCATTTGAAGTGTAGACGAGGAATACATAACACTCCGCAAATCATATTATATCTTACCATGAAACATAGAAATGAGATGCGATATCGCGTTTTAAGAAACATAAGAACTCTATTGCAACGATACGTAGACATCTGCAAACGCTATTTCCTTGCAAGGAAGTGTCGCATTTACATTCATTTGAAGTGTAGACGAGGAAGACATAACAGTTCGCAAATCATATTATATCTTACCATGAAACATAGAAATGAGATGCGACATCGCGTTCTAAGAAGCATTAGAACACTACTGCTTCGATAGGTAGACATTTGCAAACGCTATTTCCTTGCAAAGAAGTGTCGCATTTACATTCATTTGAAGTGCAGACGAGGAATACATAACACTTCGCAAATCATATTATACCTTACCATGAAACATAGAAATGAGATGCGATATCGCGTTTTAAGAAGCATCAGAAACCCAATGCTACGATACGTAGACATCTGCAAACGCTATTTCATTGCAAGAAAGTGTCGCATTTACATTCATTTGAAGTGTAGATGACGGATACATAACACTTCGCAAATCATATTATACCTTACCATGAAACATAGAAATGAGATGCGATATCGCGTTTTAAGAATCATAAGAACTCTATTGCTACGATACGTAGACATCTGTAAACGCTATTTCCTTGCAAGGAAGTGTCGCATTTACATTCATTTGATGTGTAGACGTGGAATACATAACACTTCGCAAATCATATTATATCTTACCATGAAACATATAAATGAGATGCGACATCGCGTTCTAAGAAGCATTAGAACACTACTGCTTCGATAGGTAGACATTTGCAAACGCTATTTCCTTGCAAGGAAGTGTCGCATTTTCATTCATTTTAATCGTAGACGCGGAATACATAACACTTCGCAAATCATATTATATCTTACCATGATACATAGAAATGAGATGCGATCTCGCATTTTAAGAAGCATTAGAAATCTATTGCTACGATACGTAGACATCTGCAAACGCTATTTCCTAGCGAGAAAGAGTCGCATTCACATTCATTTGAAGTGTAGACGAGGAATACATAACACTTCGCAAATCATATTATATCTTACCATGAAACATAGAAATGAGATGCGATATCGCGTTCTAAGAAGCATTAGGACACTACTGCTACGATAGGTAGACATTTGCAAACGCTATTTCCTTGCAAGGAAGTGTCGCATTTACATTCATTTGAAGTGTAGACGAGGAGTACATAACACTCCGCAAATCATACTATATCTTACCATGAAACATAGAAATGATATGCGATATCGCGTTTTAAGAATCACAAGAACTCTATTGCTACGATACGTAGACATCTGCAAACGCTATTTCCTTGCAAAGAAGTGTCGCATTTACATTCATTTGAAGTGTAGACGAGGAATACATAACACTTCGCAAATCATATTATATCTTACCATGAAACATAGAAATGAGATGCGATATCGCGTTTTAAGAATCATAAGAACACTATTGCTACGATACGTAGACATCTGCAAACGCTATTTCCTTGCAAGGAAGTGTCGCATTAACATTCATTTCATGTGTAGACGAGGAATACATAACACTCCGCAAATCATATTATACCTTACCATGAAACATAGAAATGAGATGCGATATCGCGTTTTAAGAATCATAAGAACTCTATTGCAACGATACGTAGACATCTGCAAACGCTATTTCCTTGCAAAGAAGTGTCGCATTTACATTCATTTGAAGTGTAGACGAGGAATACATAACACTTCGCAAATCATATTATACCTTACCATGAAACATAGGAATGAGATGCGATATCGCGTTTTAAGAAGCATCAGAAATCCAATGCCTCGATACGTAGACATCTGCAAACGCTATTTCCTTGCAAGAAAGTGTCGCATTTACATTTATTTGAATTGTAGACGACGGATACATAACACTTCGCAAATCATATTATACCTTACCATGAAACATAGAAATGAGATGCGATCTCGCGTTTTAAGAAGCATTAGAATTCTATTGCTACGATACGTAGACATCTGCAAACGCTATTTCCTTGCATGGAAGTGTCGCATTTACATTCATTTGAAGTGTAGACGAGGAATACATAACAGTTCGCAAATCATATTATATCTTACCATGAAACATAGAAATGAGATGCGATATCGCGTTTTAAGAATCATAAGAACTCTATTGCTACGATACGTGGACATCTGTAAACGCTATTTCCTTGCAAGGAAGTGTCGCATTTACTTTCATTTGAATCGTAGACGAGGAATGCATAACACTTCGCAATGAATATTATATCTTATCATGAAACGTAGATATGAGATGCAATATCTCGTTTTAAGAAGCATTTGAAATCTATTGCTTCGATACGTAGACATCTGCAAACGCTATTTCCTTGCAAGGAAGTGTCGCATTTACATTCATTTGAAGTGTAGACGAGAAATACATAACACTTCGCAAATCATGTTATATCTTACCATGAAACATAGAAATGAGATGCGATATCGCGTTTTAAGAAGCAGCAGAAACCCATTGCTACGATACGTAGACATCTGCAAACGCTATTTCCTTGCAAGGAAGTGTCGAATTTACATTCATTTGAATCGTAGACGAGGAATGCATAACACGTCGCAAAGAATATTATATCTCATCATGAAACATAGATATGAGGTGCAATATCTCGTTTTAAGAAGCATTTGAAACCTATTGCTTCGATACGTAGACATCTGCAAACGCTATTTCCTTGCAAGGAAGTGTCGCATTTACATTCATTTGAAGTGTAGACGAGGAATACATAACACTTCGCAAATCATATTATATCTTACCATGAAACATAGAAATGAGATGCGATATCGCGTTTTAAGAATCATAAGAACTCTATTGCTACGATACGTAGACATCTGCAAACGCTATTTCCTTGCAAGAAAGTGTCGCATTTACATTCATTTGATGTGTAGACGAGGAATACATAACACTTCGCAAATCATATTATATCTTACCATGAAACACAGAAATGAGATGCGATGTCGCGTTTTAAGAAGCATTAGAACTCTACTGCTACGATACGTAGACATCTGCAAACGCTATTTCCTAGCGAGGAAGTGTCGCATTCACGTTCATTTGAAGTGTAGACGAGGAATACATAACACTCAGCAAATCATATTATATCTTACCATGAAACATAGAAATGTGATGCGATATCGCGTTTTAAGAAGCATTAGAACTCTATTGCTACGATACCTAGACATCTGCAGACGCTATTTCCTAGCAAGGAAGTGTCGCATTTACATTGATTTGAAGTGTAGACGGGAAATACATGACACTTCGCAAATCATATAATATCTTACCATGAAACATAGAAATGAGATGCGATATCGCGTTTTAAGAATCATAAGAACTCTATTGCTACGATACGTAGACATCTGCAAACGCTATTTCCTTGCAAGGAAGTGTCGCATTTACATTCATTTGAATCGTAGACGAGGAATGCATAACACTTCGCAATGAATATTATATCTTATCATGAAACATAGATATGAGATGCAATATCTCGTTTTAAAAAGCATTTGAACTCTCTTGCTTCGATACGTGGACATCTGCAATCGCTATTTCCTTGCAAAGAAGTGTCGCATTTACATTCATTTGAAGTGTAGCCGAGGAATACATAACACTTCGCAAATCGTATTGTATCTTACCATGAAACATAGAAATGAGATGCGATATCGCGTTTTAAGAAGCATTAGAACACTATTGCTACGATACGTAGACATCTGCAAACGCTATTTCCTTGCAAGGAAGTGTCGCATTTACATTCATTTGAATCGTAGACGAGGAATACATAACACTTCGCAATGAATATTATATCTTATCATGAAACATAGATATGAGATGCAATATCTCGTTTTAAGAAGCATTTGAACTCTATTGCTTCGATACGTAGACATCTGCAAACACTATTTCCTAGCGAGGAAGTGTCGCATTCACATTCATTTGAAGTGTAGACGAGGGATTCATAACACTTCGCAAATCATATTGTATCTCACCATGACACATAGAAATGAGATGCGATATCGCGTTTTAAGAATCATAAGTACTTTATTGCTACGATACGTAGACATCTGCAAACGCTATTTCCTTGCAAGGAAGTGTCGCATTTACATTCATCTGAATCGTAGACGAGGAATGCATAACACTTCGCAATGAATATTATATCTTATCATGAAACATATATATGAGATGCAATATCTCGTTTTAAGAAGCATTTGAACTCTATTGCTTCGATACGTAGACATCTGCAAACGCTATTTCCTTGCAAGGAAGTGTCGCATTTACATTCATTTGAAGTGTAGACGAGGAATACATAACACTCCGCAAATCATATTATATCTTACCATGAAACATAGAAATGAGATGCGATATCGCGTTTTAAGAATCATAAGAACTCTATTGCAACGATACGTAGACATCTGCAAACGCTATTTCCAAGCGAGAAAGTGTCGCCTTCACATTCATTTGAAGTGTAGGCGAGGAATACATAACACTTCGCAGATCATATTGTATCTTACTATGAAACATAGAAATGAGATGCGATATCGCGTTTTAAGAAGCATTAGAACTCTACTGCTACGATACGCAGACATCTGCAAACGCTATTTCCTAGCGAGGAAGTCACATTCACATTCATTTGAGTGTAGACGAGGAATACATAACACTTCGCAGATCATGTTATATCTTACCATGAAACATAGAAATGAGATGCGATATCGCGTTTTAAGAATGATATGAACTCCATTGCTACGATACGTAGACATGTGCAATCGCTACTACCTTGCAAGGAAGTGTCGCATTTACTTTCATTTGAATCGTAGACGAGGAATACATGACACTTCGCAATGAATATTATATCTTATCATGAAACATAGATATGAGATGCAATATCTCGCTTTAAGAAGCATTTGAACTCTATTGCTTCGATACGTAGACATCTGCAAACGCGATTTCCTTGCAAGGAAGTGTCGCATTTACATTCATTTGAAGTGTAGACGAGGAATACATAACACTTCGCAATGAATATTATATCTTACCATGAAACATAGAAATGAGATGCGATATCGCGTTTTAAGAAGCATTAGAACTCTATTGCTACGATCCGTAGACATCTGCAAACGCTATTTCCTTGCAAAGAAGTGTCGCATTTACATTCATTTGAAGTGTAGACGAGGAATACATAACACTTCGCAAATCATATTATATCTTACCATGAAACATAGAAATGACATGCGATATCGCGTTTTAAGTAGCACCAGAAATCCATTGCTACGATACGTAGACATCTGCAAACGCTATTTCCTTGCAAGAAAGTGTCGCATTTACATTCATTTGAAGTGTAGACGACGGATACATAACACTTCGCAAATCATATTATACCTTACCAAGAAACATAGAAATGAGATGCGATATCTCGTTTTAAGAGTCATAAGAACTCTATTGCAAAGATACGTAGCCATCTGCAAACGCTATTTCCTTGCAAGGAAGTGTCGCATTTACATTCATTTGAAGTGTAGACGAGGAATACATAACACTTCGCAAATCATATTATATCTTACCATGAAACATAGAAATGACATGCGATATCGCGTTTTAAGAAGCATCAGAAATCCATTGCTACGATACGTAGACATCTGCAAACGCTATTTCCTTGCAAGGAAGTGTCGCATTTACATTCATTTGAATCGTAGTCCAGGAATGCATAACACTTCGCAATGAATATTATATCTTATCATGAAACATAGATATGAGATGCAACATCTCGTTTTAAGAAGCATTTGAACTCTATTGGTTCGATACGTGGACATCTGCAATCGCTATTTCCTTGCAAAGAAGTGTCGCATTTACATTCATTTGAAGTGTAGCCGAGGAATACATAACACTTCGCAAATCGTATTATATCTTGCCATGAAACATAGAAATGAGATGCGATATCGCGTTTTAAGAAGCATTACAACTCTATTGCTATGATACGTAGACATCTGCAAACGCTATTTCCTTGCAAGGAAGTGTCGCATTTACATTCATTTGAATCGTAGACGAGGAATACATAACACTTCGCAATGAATATTATATCTTATCATGTAACATAGATATGAGATGCAATATCTCGTTTTAAGAAGCATTTGAACTCTATTGCTTCGATACGTAGACATCTGCAATCGCCATTTCCTTGCAAAGATGAGTCGCATTTACATTCATTTGAAGTGTAGACGAGGAATACATAACACTTCGCAAATCGTATTATATCTTACCATGAAACATAGAAATGAGATGCGATATCGCGTTTTAGGAATCATAAGATCTCTATTGCTACGATACGTAGACATCTGCAAACGCTATTTCCTTGCAAGGAAGTGTCGCATTTACATTCATCTGAATCGTAGACGACGAATGCATTACACTTCGCAAATCGTATTATATCTTACCATGAAACATAGAAATGAGATGCGATATCGCGTTTTAAGAAGCATTTGAACTCTATTGCTTCGATACGTAGACATCTGCAAACGCTATTTCCTAGCGAGGAAGAGTCGCATTCGCATTCATTTGAAGTGTAGACGAGGAATACATAACACTTCGCAAATCATATTGTATCTTACCATGAAACATAGAAATGAGATGCGATATCGCGTTTTAAGAAGCATTAGAACTCTACTGCTACGATACGCAGACATCTGCAAACGCTATTTCCTAGCGAGGAAGTGTACATTCACATTCATTTGAAGTGTAGACGAGGAATACATAACACTTCGCAAATCATATTATATCTTACCATGAAACATAGAAATGAGATGCGATATCGCGTTTTAAGAATCATAAGAACTCTATTGCTACGATACGTAGACATCTGCAAACGCTATTTCCTTGCAAGGAAGTGTCGCATTTACATTCATTTGAAGTGTAGACGAGGAATACATAACACTCCGCAAATCATACTATATCTTACCATGAAACATAGAAATGAGATGCGATATCGCGTTTTAAGAAGCATTAGAACTCTACTGCTACGATACGCAGACATCTGCAAACGCTATTTCCTAGCGAGGAAGTGTACATTCACATTCATTTGAAGTGTAGACGAGGAATACATAACACTTCGCAAATCATATTATATCTTACCATGAAACATAGAAATGAGATGCGATATCGCGTTTTAAGAAGCATTAGAACTCTATTGCTACGATACGTAGACATCTGCAAACGCTATTTCCTTGCAAGGAAGTGTCGCATTTACATTCATTTGAATCGTAGACGAGGAATGCATAACACTTCGCAAATGAATATTATATCTTATCATGAAACATAGATATGAGATGCAATATCTCGTTTTAAGAAGCATTTGAACTCTATTGCTTCGATACGTAGACATCTGCAAACACTATTTCCTAGCGAGGAAGTGTCGCATTCACATTCATTTGAAGTGTAGACGAGGAATTCATAACACTTCGCAAATCATATTGTATCTCACCATGACACATAGAAATGAGATGCGATATCGCGTTTTAAGAATCATAAGAACTCTATTGCAACGATACGTAGACATCTGCAAACGCTATTTCCAAGCGAGGAAGTGTCGCCTTCACATTCATTTGAAGTGTAGACGAGGAATTCATAACACTTCGCAAATCATATTGTATCTTACCATGACACATAGAAATGAGATGCGATATCGCGTTTTAAGAATCATAAGAACTTTATTGCTACGATACGTAGACATCTGCAAACGCAATTTCCTTGCAAGGAAGTGTCGCATTTACATTCATTTGAATCGTAGACGAGGAATACATGACACTTCGCAATGAATATTATATCTTATCATGAAACATAGATATGAGATGCAATATCTCGTTTTAAGAAGCATTTGAACTCTATTGCTTTGATACGTAGACATCTGCAAACGCTATTTCCTTGCAAGGAAGTGTCGCATTTACATTCATTTGAATCGTAGACGAGGAATGCATAACACTTCGCAATGAATATTATATCTTATCATGAAACATAGATATGAGATGCAATATCTCGTTTTACGAAGCATTTGAACTCTATTGCTTCGATACGTAGACATCTGCAAACACTATTTCCTAGCGAGGAAGTGTCGCATTCACATTCATTTGAAGTGTAGACGAGGAATTCATAACACATCGCAAATCATATTGTATCTTACCATGACACATAGAAATGAGATGCGATATCGCGTTTTAAGAATCATAAGAACTTTATTGCTACGATACGTAGACATCTGCAAACGCTATTTCTTTGCAAGGAAGTGTCGCATTTACATTCATTTGAATCGTAGACGAGGAATGCATGACACTTCGCAAATCATATTATATCTTACCATGAAACATAGATATGAGATGCAATATCTCGTTTTAAGAAGCATTAGAACTCTATTGCTACGATACGTAGACATCTGCAAACGCTATTTCCTTGCAAGGAAGTGTCGTATTTACATTCATTTGATGTGTAGACGAGGAATACATAACACTTCGCAAATCATATTATACCTTACCATGAAACATAGAAATGAGATGCGATATCGCGTTTTAAGAATCATAAGAACTCTATTGCTACGATACGTAGACATCTGCAAACGCTATTTCCTTGCAAGGAAGTGTCGCATTTACATTCATTTGATGTGTAGACGAGGAATACGTAACACTTCGCAAATCATATTATACCTTACCATGAAACATAGAAATGAGATGCGATATCGCGTTTTAAGAATCATAAGAACTCTATTGCTACGATACGTAGACATCTGCAAACGCTATTTCCTTGCAAGGAAGTGTCGCATTTACATTCATTTGATGTGTAGACGAGGAATACATAACACTTCGCAAATCATATTATATCTTACCATGAAACATAGAAATGAGATGCGATATCGCGTTTTAAGAATCATAAGAACTCTATTGCTACGATACGTAGACATCTGCAAACGCTATATCCTTGCAAGGAAGTGTCGCATTTACATTCATTTGAAGTGCAGACGAGGAATACATAACACTCCGCAAATTATATTATATCTTACCATGAAACATAGAAATGAGATGCGATATCGCGTTTTAAGAATCATAAGAACTCTATTGCAACGATACGTAGACATCTGCAAACGCTATTTCCTTGCAAAGAAGTGTCGCATTTACATTCATTAGAAGTGCAGACGAGGAATACATAACAGTTCGCAAATCATATTATACCTTACCATGAAACATAGATATGAGATGCAATATCTCGTTTTAAGAAGCATTTGAACTCTATTGCTTGGATACGTAGACATCTGCAAACGCTATTTCCTAGCAAGGAAGTGTCGCATTTACATTCATTTGAAGTGTAGACGAGGAATACACAACAGTTCGCAAATCATATAATATCTTACCATGAGACATAGAAATGGTATGCGATATCGCGTTTTACGAATCATAAGAAATCTATTGCTACGATACGTAGACATCTGCAAACGCTATTTCCTTGCAAGGAAGTGTCGCATTTACATTCATTTGAAGTGTGGACGAGGAATACATGACGCTTCGCAAATCATATTATATCTTACCATGAAACATAGAAATGAGATGCGATATCGCGTTTTAAGAAGCATCAAAAATCCATTGCTACGATACGTAGACATCTGCAAACGCTATTTCCTAGCGAGGAAGTGTCGCACTCACATTCATTTGAAGTGTAGACGAGGAATACATAACACTTCGCAATGAATATTATATCTTACCATGAAACATAGAAATGAGATGCGATATCGCGTTTTAAGAAGCATTAGAACTCTATTGCTACGATACGTAAACATCTGCAAACGCTATTTCCTTGCAAGGAAGTGTCGCATTTATATTCATTTGAAGTGTAAACGAGGAATACATAACACCTCGCAAATCATATTTTATCTTACCATGAAACATAGAAATGAAATGCGATATCGCGTTTTAAGAAGCATTAGAACTCTATTGCTACGATACCTATACAACTGCAGACGCTATTTCCTAGCAAGGAAGTGTCGCATTTACATTCATTTGAAGTGTAGACGAGGAATACATGACACTTCGCAAATCATATTATATCTTACCATGAAACATATAAACGAGATGCGATATCGCGTTCTAAGAAGCATTAGGACACTACTGCTACGTAGGTAGACATTTGCAAACGCTATTTCCTTGCAAGGAAGTGTCGCATTCACATTCATTTGATGTGTAGACGAGGAATACATAACACTTCGCAAATCATATTATATCTTACCATGAAACATAGAAATGAGATGTGATATCGCGTTTTAAGAATCATAAGAACTCTATTGCAACGATACGTAGACATCTGCAAACGCTATTTCCTTGCAAAGAAGTGTCGCATTTACATTCATTAGAAGTGCAGACGAGGAATGCATAACACTTCGCAATGAATATTATATCTTATCATGAAACGTAGATATGAGATGCAATATCTCGTTTTAAGAAGCATTTGAACTCTATTGCTTGGATACGTAGACATCTGCAAACGCTATTTCCTTGCAAGGAAGTGTCGCATTTACATTCATTTGAAGTGTAGACGAGAAATACATAACACTTCGCAAATCATGTTATATCTTACCATGAAACATAGAAATGAGATGCGATATCGCGTTTTAAGAAGCAGCAGAAACCCATTGCTACGATACGTAGACATCTGCAAACGCTATTTCCTTGCAAGGAAGTGTCGAATTTACATTCATTTGAATCGTAGACGAGGAATGCATAACACGTCGCAAAGAATATTATATCTCATCATGAAACATAGATATGAGGTGCAATATCTCGTTTTAAGAAGCATTTGAAACCTATTGCTTCGATACGTAGACATCTGCAAACGCTATTTCCTTGCAAGGAAGTGTCGCATTTACATTCATTTGAAGTGTAGACGAGGAATACATAACACTTCGCAAATCATATTATATCTTACCATGAAACATAGAAATGAGATGCGATATCGCGTTTTAAGAATCATAAGAACTCTATTGCTACGATACGTAGACATCTGCAAACGCTATTTCCTTGCAAGAAAGTGTCGCATTTACATTCATTTGATGTGTAGACGAGGAATACATAACACTTCGCAAATCATATTATATCTTACCATGAAACACAGAAATGAGATGCGATGTCGCGTTTTAAGAAGCATTAGAACTCTACTGCTACGATACGTAGACATCTGCAAACGCTATTTCCTAGCGAGGAAGTGTCGCATTCACGTTCATTTGAAGTGTAGACGAGGAATACATAACACTCAGCAAATCATATTATATCTTACCATGAAACATAGAAATGTGATGCGATATCGCGTTTTAAGAAGCATTAGAACTCTATTGCTACGATACCTAGACATCTGCAGACGCTATTTCCTAGCAAGGAAGTGTCGCATTTACATTGATTTGAAGTGTAGACGAGAAATACATGACACTTCGCAAATCATATAATATCTTACCATGAAACATAGAAATGAGATGCGATATCGCGTTTTAAGAATCATAAGAACTCTATTGCTACGATACGTAGACATCTGCAAACGCTATTTCCTTGCAAGGAAGTGTCGCATTTACATTCATTTGAATCGTAGACGAGGAATGCATAACACTTCGCAATGAATATTATATCTTATCATGAAACATAGATATGAGATGCAATATCTCGTTTTAAAAAGCATTTGAACTCTCTTGCTTCGATACGTGGACATCTGCAATCGCTATTTCCTTGCAAAGAAGTGTCGCATTTACATTCATTTGAAGTGTAGCCGAGGAATACATAACACTTCGCAAATCGTATTGTATCTTACCATGAAACATAGAAATGAGATGCGATATCGCGTTTTAAGAAGCATTAGAACACTATTGCTACGATACGTAGACATCTGCAAACGCTATTTCCTTGCAAGGAAGTGTCGCATTTACATTCATTTGAATCGTAGACGAGGAATACATAACACTTCGCAATGAATATTATATCTTATCATGAAACATAGATATGAGATGCAATATCTCGTTTTAAGAAGCATTTGAACTCTATTGCTTCGATACGTAGACATCTGCAAACACTATTTCCTAGCGAGGAAGTGTCGCATTCACATTCATTTGAAGTGTAGACGAGGGATTCATAACACTTCGCAAATCATATTGTATCTCACCATGACACATAGAAATGAGATGCGATATCGCGTTTTAAGAATCATAAGTACTTTATTGCTACGATACGTAGACATCTGCAAACGCTATTTCCTTGCAAGGAAGTGTCGCATTTACATTCATCTGAATCGTAGACGAGGAATGCATAACACTTCGCAATGAATATTATATCTTATCATGAAACATATATATGAGATGCAATATCTCGTTTTAAGAAGCATTTGAACTCTATTGCTTCGATACGTAGACATCTGCAAACGCTATTTCCTTGCAAGGAAGTGTCGCATTTACATTCATTTGAAGTGTAGACGAGGAATACATAACACTCCGCAAATCATATTATATCTTACCATGAAACATAGAAATGAGATGCGATATCGCGTTTTAAGAATCATAAGAACTCTATTGCAACGATACGTAGACATCTGCAAACGCTATTTCCAAGCGAGAAAGTGTCGCCTTCACATTCATTTGAAGTGTAGGCGAGGAATACATAACACTTCGCAGATCATATTGTATCTTACTATGAAACATAGAAATGAGATGCGATATCGCGTTTTAAGAAGCATTAGAACTCTACTGCTACGATACGCAGACATCTGCAAACGCTATTTCCTAGCGAGGAAGTCACATTCACATTCATTTGAGTGTAGACGAGGAATACATAACACTTCGCAGATCATGTTATATCTTACCATGAAACATAGAAATGAGATGCGATATCGCGTTTTAAGAATGATATGAACTCCATTGCTACGATACGTAGACATGTGCAATCGCTACTACCTTGCAAGGAAGTGTCGCATTTACTTTCATTTGAATCGTAGACGAGGAATACATGACACTTCGCAATGAATATTATATCTTATCATGAAACATAGATATGAGATGCAATATCTCGCTTTAAGAAGCATTTGAACTCTATTGCTTCGATACGTAGACATCTGCAAACGCGATTTCCTTGCAAGGAAGTGTCGCATTTACATTCATTTGAAGTGTAGACGAGGAATACATAACACTTCGCAATGAATATTATATCTTACCATGAAACATAGAAATGAGATGCGATATCGCGTTTTAAGAAGCATTAGAACTCTATTGCTACGATCCGTAGACATCTGCAAACGCTATTTCCTTGCAAAGAAGTGTCGCATTTACATTCATTTGAAGTGTAGACGAGGAATACATAACACTTCGCAAATCATATTATATCTTACCATGAAACATAGAAATGACATGCGATATCGCGTTTTAAGTAGCACCAGAAATCCATTGCTACGATACGTAGACATCTGCAAACGCTATTTCCTTGCAAGAAAGTGTCGCATTTACATTCATTTGAAGTGTAGACGACGGATACATAACACTTCGCAAATCATATTATACCTTACCAAGAAACATAGAAATGAGATGCGATATCTCGTTTTAAGAGTCATAAGAACTCTATTGCAAAGATACGTAGCCATCTGCAAACGCTATTTCCTTGCAAGGAAGTGTCGCATTTACATTCATTTGAAGTGTAGACGAGGAATACATAACACTTCGCAAATCATATTATATCTTACCATGAAACATAGAAATGACATGCGATATCGCGTTTTAAGAAGCATCAGAAATCCATTGCTACGATACGTAGACATCTGCAAACGCTATTTCCTTGCAAGGAAGTGTCGCATTTACATTCATTTGAATCGTAGTCCAGGAATGCATAACACTTCGCAATGAATATTATATCTTATCATGAAACATAGATATGAGATGCAACATCTCGTTTTAAGAAGCATTTGAACTCTATTGGTTCGATACGTGGACATCTGCAATCGCTATTTCCTTGCAAAGAAGTGTCGCATTTACATTCATTTGAAGTGTAGCCGAGGAATACATAACACTTCGCAAATCGTATTATATCTTGCCATGAAACATAGAAATGAGATGCGATATCGCGTTTTAAGAAGCATTACAACTCTATTGCTATGATACGTAGACATCTGCAAACGCTATTTCCTTGCAAGGAAGTGTCGCATTTACATTCATTTGAATCGTAGACGAGGAATACATAACACTTCGCAATGAATATTATATCTTATCATGTAACATAGATATGAGATGCAATATCTCGTTTTAAGAAGCATTTGAACTCTATTGCTTCGATACGTAGACATCTGCAATCGCCATTTCCTTGCAAAGATGAGTCGCATTTACATTCATTTGAAGTGTAGACGAGGAATACATAACACTTCGCAAATCGTATTATATCTTACCATGAAACATAGAAATGAGATGCGATATCGCGTTTTAGGAATCATAAGATCTCTATTGCTACGATACGTAGACATCTGCAAACGCTATTTCCTTGCAAGGAAGTGTCGCATTTACATTCATCTGAATCGTAGACGACGAATGCATTACACTTCGCAAATCGTATTATATCTTACCATGAAACATAGAAATGAGATGCGATATCGCGTTTTAAGAAGCATTTGAACTCTATTGCTTCGATACGTAGACATCTGCAAACGCTATTTCCTAGCGAGGAAGAGTCGCATTCGCATTCATTTGAAGTGTAGACGAGGAATACATAACACTTCGCAAATCATATTGTATCTTACCATGAAACATAGAAATGAGATGCGATATCGCGTTTTAAGAAGCATTAGAACTCTACTGCTACGATACGCAGACATCTGCAAACGCTATTTCCTAGCGAGGAAGTGTACATTCACATTCATTTGAAGTGTAGACGAGGAATACATAACACTTCGCAAATCATATTATATCTTACCATGAAACATAGAAATGAGATGCGATATCGCGTTTTAAGAATCATAAGAACTCTATTGCTACGATACGTAGACATCTGCAAACGCTATTTCCTTGCAAGGAAGTGTCGCATTTACATTCATTTGAAGTGTAGACGAGGAATACATAACACTCCGCAAATCATACTATATCTTACCATGAAACATAGAAATGAGATGCGATATCGCGTTTTAAGAAGCATTAGAACTCTACTGCTACGATACGCAGACATCTGCAAACGCTATTTCCTAGCGAGGAAGTGTACATTCACATTCATTTGAAGTGTAGACGAGGAATACATAACACTTCGCAAATCATATTATATCTTACCATGAAACATAGAAATGAGATGCGATATCGCGTTTTAAGAAGCATTAGAACTCTATTGCTACGATACGTAGACATCTGCAAACGCTATTTCCTTGCAAGGAAGTGTCGCATTTACATTCATTTGAATCGTAGACGAGGAATGCATAACACTTCGCAAATGAATATTATATCTTATCATGAAACATAGATATGAGATGCAATATCTCGTTTTAAGAAGCATTTGAACTCTATTGCTTCGATACGTAGACATCTGCAAACACTATTTCCTAGCGAGGAAGTGTCGCATTCACATTCATTTGAAGTGTAGACGAGGAATTCATAACACTTCGCAAATCATATTGTATCTCACCATGACACATAGAAATGAGATGCGATATCGCGTTTTAAGAATCATAAGAACTCTATTGCAACGATACGTAGACATCTGCAATCGCTATTTCCTTGCAAAGAAGTGTCGCATTTACATTCATTTGAAGTGTAGCCGAGGAATACATAACACTTCGCAAATCGTATTTTATCTTACCATGAAACATAGAAATGAGATGCGATATCGCGTTTTAAGAAGCATTACAACTCTATTGCTATGATACGTAGACATCTGCAAACGCTATTTCCTTGCAAGGAAGTGTCGCATTTACATTCATTTGAATCGTAGACGAGGAATACATAACACTTCGCAATGAATATTATATCTTATCATGAAACATAGATATGAGATGCAATATCTCGTTTTAAGAAGCATTTGAACTCTATTGCTTTGATACGTAGACATCTGCAAACGCTATTTCCTTGCAAGGAAGTGTCGCATTTACATTCATTTGAATCGTAGACGAGGAATGCATAACACTTCGCAATGAATATTATATCTTATCATGAAACATAGATATGAGATGCAATATCTCGTTTTACGAAGCATTTGAACTCTATTGCTTCGATACGTAGACATCTGCAAACACTATTTCCTAGCGAGGAAGTGTCGCATTCACATTCATTTGAAGTGTAGACGAGGAATTCATAACACATCGCAAATCATATTGTATCTTACCATGACACATAGAAATGAGATGCGATATCGCGTTTTAAGAATCATAAGAACTTTATTGCTACGATACGTAGACATCTGCAAACGCTATTTCTTTGCAAGGAAGTGTCGCATTTACATTCATTTGAATCGTAGACGAGGAATGCATGACACTTCGCAAATCATATTATATCTTACCATGAAACATAGATATGAGATGCAATATCTCGTTTTAAGAAGCATTAGAACTCTATTGCTACGATACGTAGACATCTGCAAACGCTATTTCCTTGCAAGGAAGTGTCGTATTTACATTCATTTGATGTGTAGACGAGGAATACATAACACTTCGCAAATCATATTTTATCTTACCATGAAACATAGAAATGAGATGCGATGTCGCGTCTTAAGAATCATAAGAACACTATTGCTTCGATACGTAGACATCTGCAAACGCTATTTCCTTGCAAGGAAGTGTCGCATTTACCTTCATTTGAAGTGTAGACGAGGAATGCATGACACTTCGCAAATCATATTATATCTTACCATGAAACATAGAAATGATATGCGATATCGCGTTTTAAGAAGCATTAGAACTCTATTGCTACGATACGTAGACATCTGCAAACGCTATTTCCTTGCAAGGAAGTGTCGCATTTACATTCATTTGAATCGTAGACGAGGAATGCATAACACTTCGCAAATCATGTTATATCTTACCATGAAACATAGAAATGAGATGCGATATCGCGTTTTAAGAAACATATGAACACTATTGCTACGATACGTAGACATCTGCAATCGCTATTTCCTAGCAAGGAAGTGTCGCATTTACATTCATTTGAAGTGTAGACGAGGAATACATGATACTTCGCAAATCATATTATATCTTACCATGAATCATAGAAATGAGATGCGATATCGCGTTTTAAGAAGCATTAGAACACTATTGCTACGATAGGTAGACATTTGCAAACGCTATTTCCTAGCAAAGAAGTGTCGCATTTACATTCATTTGAAGTGTAGACGAGGAATACATAACACTTCGCAAATCATATTATATCTTACCACGAAACATAGAAATGAGATGCGATATCGCGTATTAAGAATCATAAGAACTCTATTGCTACGTTACGTAGACATCTGCAAACGCTATTTCCTTGCCAGGAAGTGTCGCATTCACATTCATTTGAAGTGTAGACGAGGAATACATAACACTTCGCAAATCATATTATATCTTACCATGAAACGTAAAAATGAGATGCAACATAGCGTTCTAAGAATCATAAGAACTCTATTGCTACGATACGTAGACATCTGCAAACGCTATTTCCTTGCAAGGAAGTGTCGCATTTACATTCATTTGAATCGTAGACGAGGAATGCATAACACATCGCAAATCATATTATATCTTACCATGAAACATAGAAATGAGATGCGATATCGCGTTTTAAGAAGCATTAGAACTCTATTGCTTCGATACGTAGACATCTGCAAACGCTATTTCCTAGCGTGGAAGTGTGGCATTCACATTCATTTGAAGTGTAGACGAGGAATACATAACACTCCGCAAATCATATTATATCTTACCATGAAACATAGAAATGTGATGCGATATCGCGTTTTAAGAATCATAAGAACTCAATTGCTAAGATACGTAGACATCTGCAAACGCTAGTTCCTTGCAAGGAAGTGTCGCATTTACATTCATTTGAATCGTAGACGAGGAATGCATAACACTTCGCAATGAATATTATATCTTATCAGGAAACATAGATATGAGATGCAATATCTCGTTTTAAGAAGCATTTGAACTCTATTGCTTCGATACGTAGACATCTGCAAACGCTATTTCCTTGCAAGGAAGTGTCGCATTTACATTCATTTGAAGTGTAGACGAGGAATACATAACACTCCGCAAACCATATTATATCTTACCATGAAGCATAGAAATGTGATGCGATATCGCGTTTTAAGAATCATAAGAACTCTATTGCAAAGATACGTAGACATCTGCAAACGCTAGTTCCTTGCGAGAAAGTGTCGCATTTACATTCATTTGAAGTGTAGACGATGGATACATAACACTTCGCAAATCATATTATACCTTACCATGAAACATAGGAATGAGATGCAATATCTCGTTTTAAGAAGCATTTGAAGTCTATTGCTTCGATACGTAGACATCTGCAAACGCTATTTCCTAGCGAGGAAGTGTCGCATTCACATTCATTTGAAGTGTAGACGAGGAATACATAACACTTCGCAAATCATATTGTATCTTACCATGAAACATAGAAATGAGATGCGATATCGCGTTTTAAGAAGCATCAGAAATCCATTGCTACGATACGTAGACATCTGCAAACGCTATTTCCTTGCAAGAAAGTGTCGCATTTACATTCATTTGAAGTGTACACGAGGAATACATAACACTTCGCAATGAATATTATATCTTATCATGAAACATAGATATGAGGTGCAATATCTCGTTTTAAGAAGCATTTGAACTCTATTGCTTCGATACGTAGACATCTGCAAACGCTATTTCCTAGCGAGGAAGTGTCGCATTCACATTCATTTGAAGTGTAGACGAGGAATACATAACACTTCGCAAATCATATTGTATCTTACCATGAAACATAGAAATGAGATGCGATATAGCGTTTTAAGGAGCATTAGAACTCTACTGCTACGATACGCAGACATCTGCAAACGCTATTTCCTAGCGAGGAAGTGTCACATTCACATTCATTTGAAGTGTAGACGAGGAATACATAACACTTCCCAAATCATATTATATCTTACCATGAAACACAGAAATGAGATGCGATATCGCGTTTTAAGAAGCATTAGAACTCTATTGCTACGATACGTAGACATCTGCAAACGCTATTTCCTTGCAAGGAAGTGTCGCATTTACATTCATTTGAATCGTAGACGAGGAATGCATAACACTTCGCAATGAATATTATATCTTATCATGAAACATAGATATGAGGTGCAATATCTCGTTTTAAGAAGCATTTGAACTCTATTGCTTCGATACGTAGACATCTGCAAACGCTATTTCCTAGCGAGGAAGTGTCGCATTCACATTCATTTGAAGTGTAGACGAGGAATACATAACACTTCGCAAATCATATTGTATCTTACCATGAAACATAGAAATGAGATGCGATATAGCGTTTTAAGGAGCATTAGAACACTACTGCTACGATACGCAGACATCTGCAAACGCTATTTCCTAGCGAGGAAGTGTCACATTCACATTCATTTGAAGTGTAGACGAGGAATACATAACACTTCCCAAATCATATTATATCTTACCATGAAACACAGAAATGAGATGCGATATCGCGTTTTAAGAAGCATTAGAACTCTATTGCTACGATACGTAGACATCTGCAAACGCTATTTCCTTGCAAGGAAGTGTCGCATTTACATTCATTTGAATCGTAGACGAGGAATGCATAACACTTCGCAATGAATATTATATCTTATCATGAAACATAGATATGAGATGCAATATCTCGTTTTAAGAAGCATTTGAACTCTATTGCTTCGATACGTAGACATCTGCAAACGCTATTTCCTAGCGAGGAAGTGTCGCATTCACATTCATTTGAAGTGTAGACGAGGAATACATAACACTTCGCAAGTCATATTGTATCTTACCATGAACCATAGAAATGAGATGCGATATAGCGTTTTAAGAAGCATTAGAACTCTACTGCTACGATACGCAGACATCTGCAAACGCTACTTCCTAGCGAGGAAGTGTCACACTCACATTCATTTGAAGTGTAGACGAGGAATACATAACAGTTCGCAAATCATATTATACCTTACCATGAAACATAGAAATGAGATGCGATATCGCGTTTTAAGAATCATAAGAACTCTATTGCTTCGATACGTATACATCTGCAAACGCTATTTCCGTGCAAGGAAGTGTCGCATTTACATTCATTTGTAGTGTAGACGAGGAGTACATAACACTCCGCAAATCATATTATATCTTACCATGAAACATAGAAATGAGATGCGATATCGCGTTTTAAGAATCATAAGAACTCTATTGCTACGATACGTAGACATATTCAAACGCTATTTCCTTGCAAAGAAGTATCGCATTTACATTCATTTGAAGTGTAGACGAGGAATACATAACACTTCGTAAATCATATTATATCTTACCATGAAACATAGAAATGAGATGCGATATCGCGTTTTAAGAATCATAAGAACCCTATTGCTACGATACGTAGACATCTGCAAACGCTATTTCCTTGCAAGGAAGTGTCGCGTTTACATTCATCTGAATCGTAGACGAGGAATGCATGACACTTCGCAAATCATATTATATCTCACCATGAAACATAGAAATGAGATGCGATATCGCGTTTTAAGAAGCATTAGAACTCTACTGCTGCGATACGCAGACATCTGCAAACGCTATTTCCTAGCGAGGAAGTGTCGCATTCACATTCATTTGAAATGTAGACGAGGAATACATAACATTTCGCAAATCATATTATATCTTACCATGAAACATAGAAATGTGATGCGATATCGCGTTTTAAGAAGCATTAGAACTCTATTGCTACGATACGTAGACATCTGCAAACGCTATTTCCTTGCAAGGAAGTGTCGCATTTACATTCATTTGAATCGTAGACGAGGAATGCATAACACTTCGCAATGAATATTATATCTTATCATGAAACATAGATATGAGATGCAATATCTCGTTTTAAGAAGCATTTGAACTCTATTGCTTCGATACGTAGACATCTGCAAACGCTATTTCCTAGCGAGGAAGTGTCGCATTCACATTCATTTGAAGTGTAGACGAGGAATACATAACACTTCGCAAGTCATATTGTATCTTACCATGAACCATAGAAATGAGATGCGATATAGCGTTTTAAGAAGCATTAGAACTCTACTGCTACGATACGCAGACATCTGCAAACGCTACTTCCTAGCGAGGAAGTGTCACACTCACATTCATTTGAAGTGTAGACGAGGAATACATAACAGTTCGCAAATCATATTATACCTTACCATGAAACATAGAAATGAGATGCGATATCGCGTTTTAAGAATCATAAGAACTCTATTGCTACGATACGTAGACATCTGCAAACGCTATTTCCTTGCAAGGAAGTGTCGCATTTACATTCATTTGATGTGCAGACGAGGAATACATAACACTTCGCAAATCATATTATACCTTACCATGAAACATAGAAATGAGATGCGATATCGCGTTTTAAGAATCATAAGAACTCTATTGCCACGATACGTAGACATCTGCAAACGCTATTTCCTTGCAAGGAAGTGTCGCATTTACATTCATTTGATGTGTAGACGAGGAATACATAACACTTCGCAATGAATATTATATCTTATCATGAAACATAGATATGAGATGCAATATCTCGTTTTAAGGAGCATTTGAACTCTATTGCTTCGATACGTAGACATCTGCAAACGCTATTTCCTTGCAAGGAAGTGTCGCATTTACATTCATTTGAAGTGTAGACGAGGAATACATAACACTTCGCAATGAATATTATATCTTACCATGAAACATAGAAATGAGATGCGCTATCGCGTTTTAAGAAGCATTAGAACTCTATTGCTACGATACGTAGACATCTGCAAACGCTATTTCCTTGCAAGGAAGTGTCGCATTTACATTCATTAGAAGTGTAGACGAGGAATACATAACAGTTCGCAAATCATATTATACCTTACCATGAAACATAGAAATGAAATGCGATATCGCGTTTTAAGAAGCATTAGAACTCTATTGCTACGATACCTATACACCTGCAGACGCTATTTCCTAGCAAGGAAGTGTCGCATTTACATTCATTTGAAGTGTAGACGAGGAATACATGACACTTCGCAAATCATATTATATCTTACCATGAAACATAGAAACGAGATGCGATATCGCGTTCTAAGAAGCATTAGGACACTACTGCTACGATACGTAGACATCTGCAAACGCTTTTTCCTTGCAAGGAAGTGTCGCATTTACATTCATTTGAAGTGTAGACGAGGAATACATAACACTCCGCAAATTATATTATATCTTAACATGAAACATAGAAATGAGATGCGATATCGCGTTTTAAGAATCATAAGAACTCTATTGCAACGATACGTAGTCATCTGCAAACGCTATTTCCTTGCAAAGAAGTGTCGCATTTACATTCATTAGAAGTGTAGACGAGGAATACATAACAGTTCGCAAATCATATTATACCTTACCATGAAACATAGAAATGAGATGCGATATCGCGTTTTAAGGATCATAAGAACTCTATTGCTACGATACGTAGACATCTGCAAACGCTATTTCCTTGCAAGGATGTGTCGCATTTACATTCATTTGATGTGTAGACGAGGAATACATAACACTTCGCAATGAATATTATATCTTATCATGAAACATAGATATGAGATGCAATATCTCGATTTAAGGAGCATTTGAACTCTATTGCTTCGATACGTAGACATCTGCAAACGCTATTTCCTTGCAAGGAAGTGTCGCATTTACATTCATTTGAAGTGTAGACGGGGAATACATAACAGTTCGCAAATCATATTATATCTTACCATGAAACATAGAAATGAGATGCGATATCGCGTTTTAAGAATCATAAGAACTCTATTGCAACGATACGTAGTCATCTGCAAACGCTATTTCCTTGCAAAGAAGTGTCGCATTTACATTCATTAGAATTGTAGACGAGGAATACATAACAGTTCGCAAATCATATTATTCCTTACCATGAAACATAGAAATGAGATGCGATATCGCGTTTTAAGAATCATAAGAACTCTATTGCTACGATACGTAGACATCTGCAAACGCTATTTCCCTGCAAGGAAGTGTCGCATTTACATTCATTTGATGTGTAGACGAGGAATACATAACACTTCGCAATGAATATTATATCTTATCATGAAACATAGATATGAGATGCAATATCTCGTTTTATGGAGCATTTGAGCTCTATTGCTTCGATACGTAGACATCTGAAAACGCTATTTCCTTGCAAGAAAGTGTCGCATTTACATTCATTTGAAGTGTACACGAGGAATACATAACACTTCGCAATGAATATTATATCTTATCATGAAACATAGATATGAGGTGCAATATCTCGTTTTAAGAAGCATTTGAACTCTATTGCTTCGATACGTAGACATCTGCAAACGCTATTTCCTAGCGAGGAAGTGTCGCATTCACATTCATTTGAAGTGTAGACGAGGAATACATAACACTTCGCAAATCATATTGTATCTTACCATGAAACATAGAAATGAGATGCGATATAGCGTTTTAAGGAGCATTAGAACTCTACTGCTACGATACGCAGACATCTGCAAACGCTATTTCCTAGCGAGGAAGTGTCACATTCACATTCATTTGAAGTGTAGACGAGGAATACATAACACTTCCCAAATCATATTATATCTTACCATGAAACACAGAAATGAGATGCGATATCGCGTTTTAAGAAGCATTAGAACTCTATTGCTACGATACGTAGACATCTGCAAACGCTATTTCCTTGCAAGGAAGTGTCGCATTTACATTCATTTGAATCGTAGACGAGGAATGCATAACACTTCGCAATGAATATTATATCTTATCATGAAACATAGATATGAGGTGCAATATCTCGTTTTAAGAAGCATTTGAACTCTATTGCTTCGATACGTAGACATCTGCAAACGCTATTTCCTAGCGAGGAAGTGTCGCATTCACATTCATTTGAAGTGTAGACGAGGAATACATAACACTTCGCAAATCATATTGTATCTTACCATGAAACATAGAAATGAGATGCGATATAGCGTTTTAAGGAGCATTAGAACACTACTGCTACGATACGCAGACATCTGCAAACGCTATTTCCTAGCGAGGAAGTGTCACATTCACATTCATTTGAAGTGTAGACGAGGAATACATAACACTTCCCAAATCATATTATATCTTACCATGAAACACAGAAATGAGATGCGATATCGCGTTTTAAGAAGCATTAGAACTCTATTGCTACGATACGTAGACATCTGCAAACGCTATTTCCTTGCAAGGAAGTGTCGCATTTACATTCATTTGAATCGTAGACGAGGAATGCATAACACTTCGCAATGAATATTATATCTTATCATGAAACATAGATATGAGATGCAATATCTCGTTTTAAGAAGCATTTGAACTCTATTGCTTCGATACGTAGACATCTGCAAACGCTATTTCCTAGCGAGGAAGTGTCGCATTCACATTCATTTGAAGTGTAGACGAGGAATACATAACACTTCGCAAGTCATATTGTATCTTACCATGAACCATAGAAATGAGATGCGATATAGCGTTTTAAGAAGCATTAGAACTCTACTGCTACGATACGCAGACATCTGCAAACGCTACTTCCTAGCGAGGAAGTGTCACACTCACATTCATTTGAAGTGTAGACGAGGAATACATAACAGTTCGCAAATCATATTATACCTTACCATGAAACATAGAAATGAGATGCGATATCGCGTTTTAAGAATCATAAGAACTCTATTGCTTCGATACGTATACATCTGCAAACGCTATTTCCGTGCAAGGAAGTGTCGCATTTACATTCATTTGTAGTGTAGACGAGGAGTACATAACACTCCGCAAATCATATTATATCTTACCATGAAACATAGAAATGAGATGCGATATCGCGTTTTAAGAATCATAAGAACTCTATTGCTACGATACGTAGACATATTCAAACGCTATTTCCTTGCAAAGAAGTATCGCATTTACATTCATTTGAAGTGTAGACGAGGAATACATAACACTTCGTAAATCATATTATATCTTACCATGAAACATAGAAATGAGATGCGATATCGCGTTTTAAGAATCATAAGAACCCTATTGCTACGATACGTAGACATCTGCAAACGCTATTTCCTTGCAAGGAAGTGTCGCGTTTACATTCATCTGAATCGTAGACGAGGAATGCATGACACTTCGCAAATCATATTATATCTCACCATGAAACATAGAAATGAGATGCGATATCGCGTTTTAAGAAGCATTAGAACTCTACTGCTGCGATACGCAGACATCTGCAAACGCTATTTCCTAGCGAGGAAGTGTCGCATTCACATTCATTTGAAATGTAGACGAGGAATACATAACATTTCGCAAATCATATTATATCTTACCATGAAACATAGAAATGTGATGCGATATCGCGTTTTAAGAAGCATTAGAACTCTATTGCTACGATACGTAGACATCTGCAAACGCTATTTCCTTGCAAGGAAGTGTCGCATTTACATTCATTTGAATCGTAGACGAGGAATGCATAACACTTCGCAATGAATATTATATCTTATCATGAAACATAGATATGAGATGCAATATCTCGTTTTAAGAAGCATTTGAACTCTATTGCTTCGATACGTAGACATCTGCAAACGCTATTTCCTAGCGAGGAAGTGTCGCATTCACATTCATTTGAAGTGTAGACGAGGAATACATAACACTTCGCAAGTCATATTGTATCTTACCATGAACCATAGAAATGAGATGCGATATAGCGTTTTAAGAAGCATTAGAACTCTACTGCTACGATACGCAGACATCTGCAAACGCTACTTCCTAGCGAGGAAGTGTCACACTCACATTCATTTGAAGTGTAGACGAGGAATACATAACAGTTCGCAAATCATATTATACCTTACCATGAAACATAGAAATGAGATGCGATATCGCGTTTTAAGAATCATAAGAACTCTATTGCTACGATACGTAGACATCTGCAAACGCTATTTCCTTGCAAGGAAGTGTCGCATTTACATTCATTTGATGTGTAGACGAGGAATACATAACACTTCGCAAATCATATTATACCTTACCATGAAACATAGAAATGAGATGCGATATCGCGTTTTAAGAATCATAAGAACTCTATTGCCACGATACGTAGACATCTGCAAACGCTATTTCCTTGCAAGGAAGTGTCGCATTTACATTCATTTGATGTGTAGACGAGGAATACATAACACTTCGCAATGAATATTATATCTTATCATGAAACATAGATATGAGATGCAATATCTCGTTTTAAGGAGCATTTGAACTCTATTGCTTCGATACGTAGACATCTGCAAACGCTATTTCCTTGCAAGGAAGTGTCGCATTTACATTCATTTGAAGTGTAGACGAGGAATACATAACACTTCGCAATGAATATTATATCTTACCATGAAACATAGAAATGAGATGCGCTATCGCGTTTTAAGAAGCATTAGAACTCTATTGCTACGATACGTAGACATCTGCAAACGCTATTTCCTTGCAAGGAAGTGTCGCATTTACATTCATTAGAAGTGTAGACGAGGAATACATAACAGTTCGCAAATCATATTATACCTTACCATGAAACATAGAAATGAAATGCGATATCGCGTTTTAAGAAGCATTAGAACTCTATTGCTACGATACCTATACACCTGCAGACGCTATTTCCTAGCAAGGAAGTGTCGCATTTACATTCATTTGAAGTGTAGACGAGGAATACATGACACTTCGCAAATCATATTATATCTTACCATGAAACATAGAAACGAGATGCGATATCGCGTTCTAAGAAGCATTAGGACACTACTGCTACGATACGTAGACATCTGCAAACGCTTTTTCCTTGCAAGGAAGTGTCGCATTTACATTCATTTGAAGTGTAGACGAGGAATACATAACACTCCGCAAATTATATTATATCTTAACATGAAACATAGAAATGAGATGCGATATCGCGTTTTAAGAATCATAAGAACTCTATTGCAACGATACGTAGTCATCTGCAAACGCTATTTCCTTGCAAAGAAGTGTCGCATTTACATTCATTAGAAGTGTAGACGAGGAATACATAACAGTTCGCAAATCATATTATACCTTACCATGAAACATAGAAATGAGATGCGATATCGCGTTTTAAGGATCATAAGAACTCTATTGCTACGATACGTAGACATCTGCAAACGCTATTTCCTTGCAAGGATGTGTCGCATTTACATTCATTTGATGTGTAGACGAGGAATACATAACACTTCGCAATGAATATTATATCTTATCATGAAACATAGATATGAGATGCAATATCTCGATTTAAGGAGCATTTGAACTCTATTGCTTCGATACGTAGACATCTGCAAACGCTATTTCCTTGCAAGGAAGTGTCGCATTTACATTCATTTGAAGTGTAGACGGGGAATACATAACAGTTCGCAAATCATATTATATCTTACCATGAAACATAGAAATGAGATGCGATATCGCGTTTTAAGAATCATAAGAACTCTATTGCAACGATACGTAGTCATCTGCAAACGCTATTTCCTTGCAAAGAAGTGTCGCATTTACATTCATTAGAATTGTAGACGAGGAATACATAACAGTTCGCAAATCATATTATTCCTTACCATGAAACATAGAAATGAGATGCGATATCGCGTTTTAAGAATCATAAGAACTCTATTGCTACGATACGTAGACATCTGCAAACGCTATTTCCCTGCAAGGAAGTGTCGCATTTACATTCATTTGATGTGTAGACGAGGAATACATAACACTTCGCAATGAATATTATATCTTATCATGAAACATAGATATGAGATGCAATATCTCGTTTTATGGAGCATTTGAGCTCTATTGCTTCGATACGTAGACATCTGCAAACGCTATTTCCTTGCAAGGAAGTGTCGCATTTACATTCATTTGAAGTGTAGACGGGGAATACATAACAGTTCGCAAATCATATTATATGTTACCATAAAACATAGAAATGAGATGCTACATCGCGTTCTAAGAAGCATTAGAACACTACTGCTACGATAGGTAGACATTTGCAAACGCTATTTCCTTGCAAGGAAGTGTCGCATTTACATTCATTTGAAGTGTAGACGAGGAGTACATAACACTCCGCAAATCATATTATATCTTACCATGAAACATAGAAATGAGATGCGATATCGCGTTTTAAGAATCATAAGAACTCTATTGCAACGATACGTAGACATCTGCAAACGCTATTTCCTTGCAAAGAAGTGTCGCATTTACATTCATTAGAAGTGTAGACGAGGAATACATAACAGTTCGCAAATCATATTATACCTTACCATGAAACATAGAAATGAGATGCGATATCGCGTTTTAAGAAGCATTAGAACTCTATTGCTACGATACGTAGACATCTGCAAACGCTATTTCCTTGCAAGGAAGTGTCGCATTTATATTCATTTGAAGTGTAAACGAGGAATACATAACACTTCGCAAATCATATTTTATCTTACCATGAAACATAGAAATGAAATGCGATATCGCGTTTTAAGAAGCATTAGAACTCTATTCCTACGATACCTATACAACTGCAGACGCTATTTCCTAGCAAGGAAGTGTCGCATTTACATTCATTTGAAGTGTAGACGAGGAATACATGACACTTCGCAAATCATATTATATCTTACCATGAAACATAGAAACGAGATGCTATATCGCGTTCTAAGAAGCATTAGGACACTACTGCTACGATACGCAGACATCTGCAAACGCTATTTCCTAGCGAGGAAGTGTCGCATTCACATTCATTTGAAGTGTAGACGAGGAATACATAACACTTCGCAAATCATATTATATCCTACCATGAAACATAGAAATGAGATGCGATATCGCGTTTTAAAAATCATAAGAACACTATTGCTACGATACGTAGACATCTGCAAACGCTATTTCCTTGCAAGGAAGTGTCGCATTTACATTCATTTGAAGTGTAGACGAGGAATACATTACACTCCGCAAATTATATTATATCTTACCATGAAACATAGAAATGAGATGCGATATCGCGTTTTAAGAATCATAAGAAATCTATTGCAACGATACGTAGACATCTGCAAACGCTATTTCCTTGCAAAGAAGTGCCGCATTTACATTCATTAGAAGTGTAGACGAGGAATACATAACACTTCGCAATGAATATTATATCTTATCATGAAACATAGATATGAGATGCAATATCTCGTTTTAAGGAGCATTTGAACTCTATTGCTTCGATACGTAGACATCTGCAAACGCTATTTCCTTGCAAGGAAGTGTCGCATTTACATTCATTTGAAGTGTAGACGGGGAATACATAACAGTTCGCAAATCATATTATATCTTACCATGAAACATAGAAATGAGGTGCGATATCGCGTTTTAAGAATCATAAGAACTCTATTGCAACGATACGTAGACATCTGCAAACGCTATTTCCTTGCAAAGAAGTGTCGCATTTACATTCACTAGAAGTGTAGACGAGGAATACATAACACTTCGCAAATCATATTATACCTTACCGCGTTCTATGAATCATAAGAACTCTATTGCTACGATACGTAGACATCTGCAAACGCTATTTCCTTGCAAGGAAGTGTCGCATTTACATTCATTTGATGTGTAGACGAGGAATACATAACACTTCGCAATGAATATTATATCTTATCATGAAACATAGATATGAGATGCAATATCTCGTTTTAAGGAGCATTTGAACTCTATTGCTTCGATACGTAGACATCTGCAAACGCTATTTCCTTGCAAGGAAGTGTCGCATTTACATTCATTTGAAGTGTAGACGGGGAATACATAACAGTTCGCAAATCATATTATATCTTACCATGAAACATAGAAATGAGATGCGATATCGCGTTTTAAGAATCATAAGAACTCTATTGCAACGATACGTAGTCATCTGCAAACGCTATTTCCTTGCAAAGAAGTGTCGCATTTACATTCATTAGAAGTGTAGACGAGGAATACATAACAGTTCGCAAATCATATTATTCCTTACCATGAAACATAGAAATGAGATGCGATATCGCGTTTTAAGAATCATAAGAACTCTATTGCTACGATACGTAGACATCTGCAAACGCTATTTCCCTGCAAGGAAGTGTCGCATTTACATTCATTTGATGTGTAGACGAGGAATACATAACACTTCGCAATGAATATTATATCTTATCATGAAACAATGATATGAGATGCAATATCTCGTTTTATGGAGCATTTGAGCTCTATTGCTTCGATACGTAGACATCTGCAAACGCTATTTCCTTGCAAGGAAGTGTCGCATTTACATTCATTTGAAGTGTAGACGGGGAATACATAACAGTTCGCAAATCATATTATATGTTACCATAAAACATAGAAATGAGATGCTACATCGCGTTCTATGAAGCATTAGAACACTACTGCTACGATAGGTAGACATTTGCAAACGCTATTTCCTTGCAAGGAAGTGTCGCATTTACATTCATTTGAAGTGTAGACGAGGAGTACATAACACTCCGCAAATCATATTATATCTTACCATGAAACATAGAAATGAGATGCGATATCGCGTTTTAAGAATCATAAGAACTCTATTGCAACGATACGTAGACATCTGCAAACGCTATTTCCTTGCAAAGAAGTGTCGCATTTACATTCGTTAGAAGTGTAGACGAGGAATACATAACAGTTCGCCAATCATATTATACCTTACCATGAAACATAGAAATGAGATGCGATATCGCGTTTTAAGAATCATAAGAACTCTATTGCTACGATACGTAGACATCTGCAAACGCTATTTCCTTGCAAGGAAGTGTCGCATTTACATTCATTTGATGTGTAGACGAGGAATACATAACACTTCGCAAATCATATTATACCTTACCATGAAACATAGAAATGAGATGCGATATCGCGTTTTAAGAATCATAAGAACTCTATTGCTACGATACGTAGACATCTGCAATCGCTATTTCCTTGCAAGGAAGTGTCGCATTTACATTCATTTGATGTGTAGACGAGGAATACATAACACTTCGCAAATCATATTATATCTTACCATGAAACATAGAAATGAGATGCGATATCGCGTTTTAAGAATCATAAGAACTCTATTGCTACGATACGTAGACATCTGCAAACGCTATTTCCTTGCAAGGAAGTGTCGCATTTACATTCATTTGATGTGTAGACGAGGAATACATAACACTTCGCAAATCATATTATATCTTACCATGAAACATAGAAATGAGATGCGATATCGCGTTTTAAGAAGCATTAGAACTCAACTGCTACGATAGGTAGACATCTGCAAACGCTATTTCCTAGCGAGGAAGTGTCGTATTCACATTCATTTGAAGTGTAGACGAGGAATACATAACACATCGCAAATCATATTGTATCTTACCATGAAACATAGAAATGAGATGCGATATCGCGTTTTAAGAAGCATTAGAACTCTATTGCTTCGATACTTAGACATCTGCAAACGCTATTTCCTTGCAAAGAAGTGTCCCATTTACATTCATTTGAAGTGTAGACGAGGAATACATAACACTTCGCAAATCATATTATATCTTACCATGAAACATAGAAATGAGATGCGATATAGCGTTTTAAGAAGCATTAGAACTCTACTGCTACGATACGCAGACATCTGCAAACGCTATTTCCTAGCGAGGAAGTGTCACATTCACATTCATTTGAAGTGTAGACGAGGAATACATAACACTTCCCAAATCATATTATATCTTACCATGAAACATAGAAATGAGATGCGATATCGCGTTTTAAGAAGCATTAGAACTCTACAGCTACGATACGCAGACATCTGCAAATGCTATTTCCTTGCAAGGAAGTGTCGCATTTACATTCATTTGGTGTGTAGACGAGGAATACATAACACTTCGCAATGAATGTTATATCTTATCATGAAACATAGATATGAGATGCAATATCTCGTTTTAAGGAGCATTTGAACTCTATTGCTTCGATACGTAGACATCTGCAAACGCTATTTCCTTGCAAGGAAGTGTCGCATTTACATTCATTTGAAGTGTAGACGGGGAATACATAACAGTTCGCAAATCATATTATATCTTACCATGAAACATAGAAATGAGATGCGATATCGCGTTTTAAGAATCATAAGAACTCTATTGCAACGATACGTAGTCATCTGCAAACGCTATTTCCTTGCAAAGAAGTGTCGCATTTACATTCATTAGAAGTGTAGACGAGGAATACATAACAGTTCGCAAATCATATTATTCCTTACCATGAAACATAGAAATGAGATGCGATATCGCGTTTTAAGAATCATAAGAACTCTATTGCTACGATACGTAGACATCTGCAAACGCTATTTCCCTGCAAGGAAGTGTCGCATTTACATTCATTTGATGTGTAGACGAGGAATACATAACACTTCGCAATGAATATTATATCTTATCATGAAACATTGATATGAGATGCAATATCTCGTTTTATGGAGCATTTGAGCTCTATTGCTTCGATACGTAGACATCTGAAAACGCTATTTCCTTGCAAGGAAGTGTCGCATTTACATTCATTTGAAGTGTAGACGGGGAATACATAACAGTTCGCAAATCATATTATATGTTACCATAAAACATAGAAATGAGATGCTACATCGCGTTCTAAGAAGCATTAGAACACTACTGCTACGATAGGTAGACATTTGCAAACGCTATTTCCTTGCAAGGAAGTGTCGCATTTACATTCATTTGAAGTGTAGACGAGGAGTACATAACACTCCGCAAATCATATTATATCTTACCATGAAACATAGAAATGAGATGCGATATCGCGTTTTAAGAATCATAAGAACTCTATTGCAACGATACGTAGACATCTGCAAACGCTATTTCCTTGCAAAGAAGTGTCGCATTTACATTCGTTAGAAGTGTAGACGAGGAATACATAACAGTTCGCCAATCATATTATACCTTACCATGAAACATAGAAATGAGATGCGATATCGCGTTTTAAGAATCATAAGAACTCTATTGCTACGATACGTAGACATCTGCAAACGCTATTTCCTTGCAAGGAAGTGTCGCATTTACATTCATTTGATGTGTAGACGAGGAATACATAACACTTCGCAAATCATATTATACCTTACCATGAAACATAGAAATGAGATGCGATATCGCGTTTTAAGAATCATAAGAACTCTATTGCTACGATACGTAGACATCTGCAATCGCTATTTCCTTGCAAGGAAGTGTCGCATTTACATTCATTTGATGTGTAGACGAGGAATACATAACACTTCGCAAATCATATTATATCTTACCATGAAACATAGAAATGAGATGCGATATCGCGTTTTAAGAATCATAAGAACTCTATTGCTACGATACGTAGACATCTGCAAACGCTATTTCCTTGCAAGGAAGTGTCGCATTTACATTCATTTGATGTGTAGACGAGGAATACATAACACTTCGCAAATCATATTATATCTTACCATGAAACATAGAAATGAGATGCGATATCGCGTTTTAAGAAGCATTAGAACTCAACTGCTACGATAGGTAGACATCTGCAAACGCTATTTCCTAGCGAGGAAGTGTCGCATTCACATTCATTTGAAGTGTAGACGAGGAATACATAACACATCGCAAATCATATTGTATCTTACCATGAAACATAGAAATGAGATGCGATATCGCGTTTTAAGAAGCATTAGAACTCTATTGCTACGATACGTAGACATCTGCAAACGCTATTTCCTTGCAAGGAAGTGTCGCATTTACATTCATTTGAATCGTGGACGAGGAATGCATAACACTTCGCAATGAATATTATATCTTATCATGAAACATAGATATGAGATGCAATATCTCGTTTTAAGAAGCATTTGAACTCTATTGCTTCGATACGTAGACATCTGCAAACGCTATTTCCTAGCGAAGAAGTATCGCATTCACATTCATTTGAAGTGTAGACGAGGAATACATAACACATCGCAAATCATATTATATCTTACCATGAAACATAGAAATGAGATGCAATATAGCGTTTTAAGAATCATAAAAACTCTATTGCTTCGATACTTAGACATCTGCAAACGCTATTTCCTTGCAAAGAAGTGTCGCATTTACATTCATTTGAAGTGTAGACGAGGAATACATAACACTTCGCAAATCATATTATATCTTACCATGAAACATAGCAATGAGATGCGATATAGCGTTTTAAGAAGCATTAGAACTCTACTGCTACGATACGCAGACATCTGCAAACGCTATTTCCTAGCGAGGAAGTGTCACATTCACATTCATTTGAAGTGTAGACGAGGAATACATAACACTTCCCAAATCATATTATATCTTACCATGAAACATAGAAACGAGATGCGATATCGCGTTTTAAGAAGCATTAGAACTCTACAGCTACGATACGCAGACATCTGCAAACGCTATTTCCTTGCAAGGAAGTGTCGCATTTACATTCATTTGATGTGTAGACGAGGAATACATAACACTTCGCAATGAATATTATATCTTATCATGAAACATAGATATGAGATGCAATATCTCGTTTTAAGGAGCATTTGAACTCTATTGCTTCGATACGTAGACATCTGCAAACGCTATTTCCTTGCAAGGAAGTGTCGCATTTACATTCATTTGAAGTGTAGACGGGGAATGCATAACAGTTCGCAAATCATATTATATCTTACCATAGAACATAGAAATGAGATGCTACATCGCGTTCTAAGAAGCATTAGAACACTACTGCTACGATAGGTAGACATTTGCAAACGCTATTTCCTTGCAAGGAAGTGTCGCATTTACATTCATTTGAAGTGTAGACGAGGAGTACATAACACTCCGCAAATCATATTATATCTTACCATGAAACATAGAAATGAGATGCGATATCGCGTTTTAAGAATCATAAGAACTCTATTGCTACGATACGTAGACATCTGCAAACGCTATTTACTTGCAAAGAAGTGTCACATTTACATTCATTTGAAGTGTAGACGAGGAATACATAACACTCCGCAAATTATATTATATCTTACCATGAAACATAGAAATGAGATGCGATATCGCGTTTTAAGAATCATAAGAACTTTATTGCAACGATACGTAGACATCTGCAAACGCTATTTCCTTGCAAAGAAGTGTCGCATTTACATTCATTAGAAGTGTAGACGAGGAATACATAACATTTCGCAAATCATATTATACCTTACCATGAAACATAGAAATGAGATGCGATATCGCGTTTTAAGAATCATAAGAACTCTATTGCTACGATACGTAGACATCTGCAAACGCTATTTCCTTGCAAGGAAGTGTCGCATTTACATTCATTTGATGTGTAGACGAGGAATACGTAACACTTCGCAAATCATATTATACCTTACCATGAAACATAGAAATGAGATGCGATATCGCGTTTTAAGAATCATAAGAACTCTATTGCTACGATACGTAGACATCTGCAAACGCTATTTCCTTGCAAGGAAGTGTCGCATTTACATTCATTTGATGTGTAGACGAGGAATACATAACACTTCGCAAATCATATTATATCTTACCATGAAACATAGAAATGAGATGCGATATCGCGTTTTAAGAATCATAAGAACTCTATTGCTACGATACGTAGACATCTGCAAACGCTATATCCTTGCAAGGAAGTGTCGCATTTACATTCATTTGAAGTGCAGACGAGGAATACATAACACTCCGCAAATTATATTATATCTTACCATGAAACATAGAAATGAGATGCGATATCGCGTTTTAAGAATCATAAGAACTCTATTGCAACGATACGTAGACATCTGCAAACGCTATTTCCTTGCAAAGAAGTGTCGCATTTACATTCATTAGAAGTGCAGACGAGGAATACATAACAGTTCGCAAATCATATTATACCTTACCATGAAACATAGATATGAGATGCAATATCTCGTTTTAAGAAGCATTTGAACTCTATTGCTTGGATACGTAGACATCTGCAAACGCTATTTCCTAGCAAGGAAGTGTCGCATTTACATTCATTTGAAGTGTAGACGAGGAATACACAACAGTTCGCAAATCATATAATATCTTACCATGAGACATAGAAATGGTATGCGATATCGCGTTTTACGAATCATAAGAAATCTATTGCTACGATACGTAGACATCTGCAAACGCTATTTCCTTGCAAGGAAGTGTCGCATTTACATTCATTTGAAGTGTGGACGAGGAATACATGACGCTTCGCAAATCATATTATATCTTACCATGAAACATAGAAATGAGATGCGATATCGCGTTTTAAGAAGCATCAAAAATCCATTGCTACGATACGTAGACATCTGCAAACGCTATTTCCTAGCGAGGAAGTGTCGCACTCACATTCATTTGAAGTGTAGACGAGGAATACATAACACTTCGCAATGAATATTATATCTTACCATGAAACATAGAAATGAGATGCGATATCGCGTTTTAAGAAGCATTAGAACTCTATTGCTACGATACGTAGACATCTGCAAACGCTATTTCCTTGCAAGGAAGTGTCGCATTTATATTCATTTGAAGTGTAAACGAGGAATACATAACACCTCGCAAATCATATTTTATCTTACCATGAAACATAGAAATGAAATGCGATATCGCGTTTTAAGAAGCATTAGAACTCTATTGCTACGATACCTATACAACTGCAGACGCTATTTCCTAGCAAGGAAGTGTCGCATTTACATTCATTTGAAGTGTAGACGAGGAATACATGACACTTCGCAAATCATATTATATCTTACCATGAAACATATAAACGAGATGCGATATCGCGTTCTAAGAAGCATTAGGACACTACTGCTACGTAGGTAGACATTTGCAAACGCTATTTCCTTGCAAGGAAGTGTCGCATTCACATTCATTTGATGTGTAGACGAGGAATACATAACACTTCGCAAATCATATTATATCTTACCATGAAACATAGAAATGAGATGTGATATCGCGTTTTAAGAATCATAAGAACTCTATTGCAACGATACGTAGACATCTGCAAACGCTATTTCCTTGCAAAGAAGTGTCGCATTTACATTCATTAGAAGTGCAGACGAGGAATACATAACAGTTCGCAAATCATATTATACCTTACCATGAAACATATATATGAGATGCAATATCTCGTTTTAAGAAGCATTTGAACTCTATTGCTTGGATACGTAGACATCTGCAAACGCTATTTCCTAGCAAGGAAGTGTGGCATTTACATTCATTTGAAGTGTAGACGAGGAATACACAACAGTTCGCAAATCATATAATATCTTACCATGAGACACAGAAATGAGATGCGATATCGCGTTTTACGAATCATAAGAACTATATTGCTACGATACGTAGACATCTGCAAACGCTATTTCCTTGCAAGGAAGTGTCGCATTTACATTCATTTGAAGTGTAGACGAGGAGTACATAGCACTCCGCAAATCATATTATATCTTACCATGAAACATAGAAATGAGATGCGATATCGCGTTTTAAGAATCATAAGAACTCTATTGCTACGATACGTAGACATCTGCAAACGCTATTTACTTGCAAAGAAGTGTCACATTTACATTCATTTGAAGTGTAGACGAGGAATACATAACACTCCGCAAATTATATTATATCTTACCATGAAACATAGAAATGAGATGCGATATCGCGTTTTAAGAATCATAAGAACTTTATTGCAACGATACGTAGACATCTGCAAACGCTATTTCCTTGCAAAGAAGTGTCCCATTTACATTCATTAGAAGTGTAGACGAGGAATACATAACAGTTCGCAAATCATATTATACCTTACCATGAAACATAGAAATGAGATGCGATATCGCGTTTTAAGAATCATAAGAACTCTATTGCTACGATACGTAGACATCTGCAAACGCTATTTCCTTGCAAGGAAGTGTCGCATTTACATTCATTTGATGTGTAGACGAGGAATACGTAACACTTCGCAAATCATATTATACCTTACCATGAAACATAGAAATGAGATGCGATATCGCGTTTTAAGAATCATAAGAACTCTATTGCTACGATACGTAGACATCTGCAAACGCTATTTCCTTGCAAGGAAGTGTCGCATTTACATTCATTTGATGTGTAGACGAGGAATACATAACACTTCGCAAATCATATTATATCTTACCATGAAACATAGAAATGAGATGCGATATCGCGTTTTAAGAATCATAAGAACTCTATTGCTACGATACGTAGACATCTGCAAACGCTATTTCCTTGCAAGGAAGTGTCGCATTTACATTCATTTGAAGTGCAGACGAGGAATACATAACACTCCGCAAATTATATTATATCTTACCATGAAACATAGAAATGAGATGCGATATCGCGTTTTAAGAATCATAAGAACTCTATTGCAACGATACGTAGACATCTGCAAACGCTATTTCCTTGCAAAGAAGTGTCGCATTTACATTCATTAGAAGTGCAGACGAGGAATACATAACAGTTCGCAAATCATATTATACCTTACCATGAAACATAGATATGAGATGCAATATCTCGTTTTAAGAAGCATTTGAACTCTATTGCTTGGATACGTAGACATCTGCAAACGCTATTTCCTAGCAAGGAAGTGTCGCATTTACATTCATTTGAAGTGTAGACGAGGAATACACAACAGTTCGCAAATCATATAATATCTTACCATGAGACATAGAAATGGGATGCGATATCGCGTTTTACGAATCATAAGAAATCTATTGCTACGATACGTAGACATCTGCAAACGCTATTTCCTTGCAAGGAAGTGTCGCATTTACATTCATTTGAAGTGTGGACGAGGAATACATGACGCTTCGCAAATCATATTATATCTTACCATGAAACATAGAAATGAGATGCGATATCGCGTTTTAAGAAGCATCAAAAATCCATTGCTACGATACGTAGACATCTGCAAACGCTATTTCCTAGCGAGGAAGTGTCGCACTCACATTCATTTGAAGTGTAGACGAGGAATACATAACACTTCGCAATGAATATTATATCTTACCATGAAACATAGAAATGAGATGCGATATCGCGTTTTAAGAAGCATTAGAACTCTATTGCTACGATACGTAGACATCTGCAAACGCTATTTCCTTGCAAGGAAGTGTCGCATTTATATTCATTTGAAGTGTAAACGAGGAATACATAACACCTCGCAAATCATATCTTATCTTACCATGAAACATAGAAATGAAATGCGATATCGCGTTTTAAGAAGCATTAGAACTCTATTGCTACGATACCTATACAACTGCAAACGCTATTTCCTAGCAAGGAAGTGTCGCATTTACATTCATTTGAAGTGTAGACGAGGAATACATGACACTTCGCAAATCATATTATATCTTACCATGAAACATATAAACGAGATGCGATATCGCGTTCTAAGAAGCATTAGGACACTACTGCTACGTAGGTAGACATTTGCAAACGCTATTTCCTTGCAAGGAAGTGTCGCATTCACATTCATTTGATGTGTAGACGAGGAATACATAACACTTCGCAAATCATATTATATCTTACCATGAAACATAGAAATGAGATGCGATATCGCGTTCTAAGAAGCATTAGATCACTACTGCTACGATAGGTAGACATTTGCAAACGCTATTTCCTTGCAAGGAAGTGTCGCATTTACATTCATTTGAAGTGTAGACGAGGAGTACATAACACTCCGCAAATCATACTATATCTTACCATGAAACATAGAAATGATATGCGATATCGCGTTTTAGGAATCACAAGAACTCTATTGCTACGATACGTAGACATCTGCAAACGCTATTTCCTTGCCAAGAAGTGTCGCATTTACATTCATTTGAAGTGTAGACGAGGAATACATAACACTTCGCAAATCATATTATATCTTACCATGAAACATAGAAATGAGATGCGATATCGCGTTTCAAGAATCATAAGAACTCTATTGCTACGATACGTAGATATCTGCAAACGCTATTTCCTTGCAAGGATGTGTCGCATTTACATTCATTTGAAGTGTAGACGAGGAATACATAACAGTTCGCAAATCATATTATATCTTACCACGAAACATAGAAATGAGATGCGACATCGCGTTCTAAGATGCATTAGATCGCTACTGCTACGATAGGTAGACATTTGCAAACGCTATTTCCTTGCATGGAAGTGTCGCATTTACATTCATTTGAAGTGTAGACGAGGAGTACATAACACTCCGCAAATCATATTATATCTTACCATGAAACATAGAAATGAGATGCAATATAGCGTTCTAAGAATCATAAGAACTCTATTGCTACGATACGTAGACATCTGCAAACGCTATTTCCTTGCAAGGAAGTGTCGCACTCACATTCATTTGAAGTGTAGACGAGGAATACATAACACTTCGCAATGAATATTATACCTTACCATGAAACATAGAAATGAGATGCGATATCGCGTTTTAAGAATTATAAGAACTCTATTGCTACGATACGTAGACATCTGCAAACGCTATTTCCTTGCAAGGAAGTGTCGCATTTACATTCATTTGATGTGTAGACGAGGAATACATAACACTTCGCAAAGAATATTATATCTTATCATGAAACATAGATATGAGATGCAATATCTCGTTTTAAGGAGCATTTGAACTCTATTGCTTCGATACGTAGACATCTGCAAACGCTATTTCCTTGCAAGGAAGTGTCGCATTTACATTCATTTGAAGTGTAGACGGGGAATGCATAACAGTTCGCAAATCATATTATATCTTACCATAAAACATAGAAATGAGATGCTACATCGCGTTCTAAGAAGCATTAGAACACTACTGCTACGATAGGTAGACATTTGCAAACGCTATTTCCTTGCAAGGAAGTGTCGCATTTACATTCATTTGAAGTGTAGACGAGGAGTACATAACACTCCGCAAATCATATTATATGTTACCATGAAACATAGAAATGAGATGCGATATCGCGTTTTAAGAATCATAAGAACTCTATTGCTACGATACGTAGACATCTGCAAACGCTATTTCCTTGCAAAGAAGTGTCACATTTACATTCATTTGAAGTGTAGACGAGGAATACATAACACTCCGCGAATTATATTATATCTTACCATGAAACATAGAAATGAGATGCGATATCGCGTTTTAAGAATCATAAGAACTTTATTGCAACGATACGTAGACATCTGCAAACGCTATTTCCTTGCAAGGAAGTGTCGCATTTATATTCATTTGAAGTGTAAACGAGGAATACATAACACTTCGCAAATCATATTTTATCTTACCATGAAACATAGAAATGAAATGCGATATCGCGTTTTAAGAAGCATTAGAACTCTATTGCTACGATACCTATACAACTGCAGACGCTATTTCCTAGCAAGGAAGTGTCGCATTTACATTCATTTGAAGTGTAGACGAGGAATACATGACACTTCGCAAATCATATTATATCTTACCATGAAACATATAAACGAGATGCGATATCGCGTTCTAAGAAGCATTAGGACACTACTGCTACGTAGGTAGACATTTGCAAACGCTATTTCCTTGCAAGGAAGTGTCGCATTCACATTCATTTGATGTGTAGACGAGGAATACATAACACTTCGCAAATCATATTATATCTTACCATGAAACATAGAAATGAGATGCGATATCGCGTTCTAAGAAGCATTAGATCACTACTGCTACGATAGGTAGACATTTGCAAACGCTATTTCCTTGCAAGGAAGTGTCGCATTTACATTCATTTGAAGTGTAGACGAGGAGTACATAACACTCCGCAAATCATACTATATCTTACCATGAAACATAGAAATGATATGCGATATCGCGTTTTAGGAATCACAAGAACTCTATTGCTACGATACGTAGACATCTGCAAACGCTATTTCCTTGCAAAGAAGTGTCGCATTTACATTCATTTGAAGTGTAGACGAGGAATACATAACACTTCGCAAATCATATTATATCTTACCATGAAACATAGAAATGAGATGCGATATCGCGTTTCAAGAATCATAAGAACTCTATTGCTACGATACGTAGACATCTGCAAACGCTATTTCCTTGCAAGGATGTGTCGCATTTACATTCATTTGAAGTGTAGACGAGGAATACATAACAGTTCGCAAATCATATTATATCTTACTACGAAACATAGAAATGAGATGCGACATCGCGTTCTAAGATGCATTAGATCGCTACTGCTACGATAGGTAGACATTTGCAAACGCTATTTCCTTGCATGGAAGTGTCGCATTTACATTCATTTGAAGTGTAGACGAGGAGTACATAACACTCCGCAAATCATATTATATCTTACCATGAAACATAGAAATGAGATGCAATATAGCGTTCTAAGAATCATAAGAACTCTATTGCTACGATACGTAGACATCTGCAAACGCTATTTCCTTGCAAGGAAGTGTCGCACTCACATTCATTTGAAGTGTAGACGAGGAATACATAACACTTCGCAATGAATATTATACCTTACCATGAAACATAGAAATGAGATGCGATATCGCGTTTTAAGAATTATAAGAACTCTATTGCTACGATACGTAGACATCTGCAAACGCTATTTCCTTGCAAGGAAGTGTCGCATTTACATTCATTTGATGTGTAGACGAGGAATACATAACACTTCGCAAAGAATATTATATCTTATCATGAAACATAGATATGAGATGCAATATCTCGTTTTAAGGAGCATTTGAACTCTATTGCTTCGATACGTAGACATCTGCAAACGCTATTTCCTTGCAAGGAAGTGTCGCATTTACATTCATTTGAAGTGTAGACGGGGAATGCATAACAGTTCGCAAATCATATTATATCTTACCATAAAACATAGAAATGAGATGCTACATCGCGTTCTAAGAAGCATTAGAACACTACTGCTACGATAGGTAGACATTTGCAAACGCTATTTCCTTGCAAGGAAGTGTCGCATTTACATTCATTTGAAGTGTAGACGAGGAGTACATAACACTCCGCAAATCATATTATACCTTACCATGAAACATAGAAATGAGATGCGATATCGCGTTTTAAGAATCATAAGAACTTTATTGCAACGATACGTAGACATCTGCAAACGCTATTTCCTTGCAAAGAAGTGTCCCATTTACATTCATTAGAAGTGTAGACGAGGAATACATAACAGTTCGCAAATCATATTATACCTTACCATGAAACATAGAAATGAGATGCGATATCGCGTTTTAAGAATCATAAGAACTCTATTGCTACGATACGTAGACATCTGCAAACGCTATTTCCTTGCAAGGAAGTGTCGTATTTACATTCATTTGATGTGTAGACGAGGAATACGTAACACTTCGCAAATCATATTATACCTTACCATGAAACATAGAAATGAGATGCGATATCGCGTTTTAAGAATCATAAGAACTCTATTGCTACGATACGTAGACATCTGCAAACGCTATTTCCTTGCAAGGAAGTGTCGCATTTACATTCATTTGATGTGTAGACGAGGAATACATAACACTTCGCAAATCATATTATATCTTACCATGAAACATAGAAATGAGATGCGATATCGCGTTTTAAGAATCATAAGAACTCTATTGCTACGATACGTAGACATCTGCAAACGCTATTTCCTTGCAAGGAAGTGTCGCATTTACATTCATTTGAAGTGTAGACGAGGAATACATAACACTCCGCAAATCATATTATATCTTACCATGAAACATAGAAATGAGATGCGATATCGCGTTTTAAGAATCATAAGAACTCTATTGCAACGATACGTAGACATCTGCAAACGCTATTTCCTTGCAAAGAAGTGTCGCATTTACATTCATTAGAAGTGTAGACGAGGAATACATAACAGTTCGCAAATCATATTATACCTTACCATGAAACATAGATATGAGATGCAATATCTCGTTTTAAGAAGCATTTGAACTCTATTGCTTGGATACGTAGACATCTGCAAACGCTATTTCCTAGCAAGGAAGTGTCGCATTTACGTTCATTTGAAGTGTAGACGAGGAATACACAACAGTTCGCAAATCATATAATATCTTACCATGAAACATAGAAATGAGATGCGATATCGCGTTTTAAGAATCATAAGAACTTTATTGCAACGATACGTAGACATCTGCAAACGCTATTTCCTTGCAAAGAAGTGTCGCATTTACATTCATTAGAAGTGTAGACGAGGAATACATAACATTTCGCAAATCATATTATACCTTACCATGAAACATAGAAATGAGATGCAATATCGCGTTTTAAGAATCATAAGAACTCTATTGCTACGATACGTAGACATCTGCAAACGCTATTTCCTTGCAAGGAAGTGTCGCATTTACATTCATTTGATGTGTAGACGAGGAATACGTAACACTTCGCAAATCATATTATACCTTACCATGAAACATAGAAATGAGATGCGATATCGCGTTTTAAGAATCATAAGAACTCTATTGCTACGATACGTAGACATCTGCAAACGCTATTTCCTTGCAAAGAAGTGTCACATTTACATTCATTTGAAGTGTAGACGAGGAATACATAACACTCCGCAAATTATATTATATCTTACCATGAAACATAGAAATGAGATGCGATATGGCGTTTTAAGAATCATAAGAACTTTATTGCAACGATACGTAGACATCTGCAAACGCTATTTCCTTGCAAAGAAGTGTCCCATTTACATTCATTAGAAGTGTAGACGAGGAATACATAACAGTTCGCAAATCATATTATACCTTACCATGAAACATAGAAATGAGATGCGATATCTCGTTTTAAGAATCATAAGAACTCTATTGCTACGATACGTAGACATCTGCAAACGCTATTTCCTTGCAAGGAAGTGTCGCATTTACATTCATTTGATGTGTAGACGAGGAATACGTAACACTTCGCAAATCATATTATACCTTACCATGAAACATAGAAATGAGATGCGATATCGCGTTTTAAGAATCATAAGAACTCTATTGCTACGATACGTAGACATCTGCAAACGCTATTTCCTTGCAAGGAAGTGTCGCATTTACATTCATTTGATGTGTAGACGAGGAATACATAACACTTCGCAAAGAATATTATATCTTATCATGAAACATAGATATGAGATGCAATATCTCGTTTTAAGGAGCATTTGAACTCTATTGCTTCGATACGTAGACATCTGCAAACGCTATTTCCTTGCAAGGAAGTGTCGCATTTACATTCATTTGAAGTGTAGACGGGGAATGCATAACAGTTCGCAAATCATATTATATCTTACCATAAAACATAGAAATGAGATGCTACATCGCGTTCTAAGAAGCATTAGAACACTACTGCTACGATAGGTAGACATTTGCAAACGCAATTTCCTTGCAAGGAAGTGTCGCATTTACATTCATTTGAAGTGTAGACGAGGAGTACATAACACTCCGCAAATCATATTATATGTTACCATGAAACATAGAAATGAGATGCGATATCGCGTTTTAAGAATCATAAGAACTCTATTGCTACGATACGTAGACATCTGCAAACGCTATTTCCTTGCAAAGAAGTGTCACATTTACATTCATTTGAAGTGTAGACGAGGAATACATAACACTTCGCAAATTATATTATATCTTACCATGAAACATAGAAATGAGATGCGATATCGCGTTTTAAGAATCATAAGAACTTTATTGCAACGATACGTAGACATCTGCAAACGCTATTTCCTTGCAAAGAAGTGTCCCATTTACATTCATTAGAAGTGTAGACGAGGAATACATAACAGTTCGCAAATCATATTATACCTTACCATGAAACATAGAAATGAGATGCGATATCGCGTTTTAAGAATCATAAGAACTCTATTGCTACGATACGTAGACATCTGCAAACGCTATTTCCTTGCAAGGAAGTGTCGCATTTACATTCATTTGATGTGTAGACGAGGAATACGTAACACTTCGCAAATCATATTATACCTTACCATGAAACATAGAAATGAGATGCGATATCGCGTTTTAAGAATCATAAGAACTCTATTGCTACGATACGTAGACATCTGCAAACGCTATTTCCTTGCAAGGAAGTGTCGCATTTACATTCATTTGATGTGTAGACGAGGAATACATAACACTTCGCAAATCATATTATATCTTACCATGAAACATAGAAATGAGATGCGATATCGCGTTTTAAGAATCATAAGAACTCTATTGCTACGATACGTAGACATCTGCAAACGCTATTTCCTTGCAAAGAAGTGTCGCATTTACATTCATTAGAAGTGTAGACGAGGAATACATAACATTTCGCAAATCATATTATACCTTACAATGAAACATAGAAATGAGATGCAATATCGCGTTTTAAGAATCATAAGAACTCTATTGCTACGATACGTAGACATCTGCAAACGCTATTTCCTTGCAAGGAAGTGTCGCATTTACATTCATTTGATGTGTAGACGAGGAATACGTAACACTTCGCAAATCATATTATACCTTACCATGAAACATAGAAATGAGATGCGATATCGCGTTTTAAGAATCATAAGAACTCTATTGCTACGATACGTAGACATCTGCAAACGCTATTTCCTTGCAAGGAAGTGTCGCATTTACATTCATTTGATGTGTAGACGAGGAATACATAACACTTCGCAAATCATATTATATCTTACCATGAAACATAGAAATGAGATGCGATATCGCGTTTTAAGAATCATAAGAACTCTATTGCTACGATACGTAGACATCTGCAAACGCTATTTCCTTGCAAGGAAGTGTCGCATTTACATTCATTTGAAGTGTAGACGAGGAATACATAACACTCCGCAAATCATACTATATCTTACCATGAAACATAGAAATGATATGCGATATCGCGTTTTAGGAATCGCAAGAACTCTATTGCTACGATACGTAGACATCTGCAAACGCTATTTCCTTGCAAAGAAGTGTCGCATTTACATTCATTTGAAGTGTAGACGAGGAATACATTACACTTCGCAAATCATATTATATCTTACCATGAAACATAGAAATGAGATGCGATATCGCGTTTTAAGAATCATAAGAACTCTATTGCTACGATACGTAGACATCTGCAAACGCTATTTCCTTGCAAGGATGTGTCGCATTTACATTCATTTGAAGTGTAGACGAGGAATACGTAACACTTCGCAAATCATATTATACCTTACCATGAAACATAGAAATGAGATGCGATATCGCGTTTTAAGAATCATAAGAACTCTATTGCTACGATACGTAGACATCTGCAAACGCTATTTCCTTGCAAGGAAGTGTCGCATTTACATTCATTTGATGTGTAGACGAGGAATACATAACACTTCGCAAAGAATATTATATCTTATCATGAAACATAGATATGAGATGCAATATCTCGTTTTAAGGAGCATTTGAACTCTATTGCTTCGATACGTAGACATCTGCAAACGCTATTTCCTTGCAAGGAAGTGTCGCATTTACATTCATTTGAAGTGTAGACGGGGAATGCATAACAGTTCGCAAATCATATTATATCTTACCATAAAACATAGAAATGAGATGCTACATCGCGTTCTAAGAAGCATTAGAACACTACTGCTACGATAGGTAGACATTTGCAAACGCAATTTCCTTGCAAGGAAGTGTCGCATTTACATTCATTTGAAGTGTAGACGAGGAGTACATAACACTCCGCAAATCATATTATATGTTACCATGAAACATAGAAATGAGATGCGATATCGCGTTTTAAGAATCATAAGAACTCTATTGCTACGATACGTAGACATCTGCAAACGCTATTTCCTTGCAAAGAAGTGTCACATTTACATTCATTTGAAGTGTAGACGAGGAATACATAACACTTCGCAAATTATATTATATCTTACCATGAAACATAGAAATGAGATGCGATATCGCGTTTTAAGAATCATAAGAACTTTATTGCAACGATACGTAGACATCTGCAAACGCTATTTCCTTGCAAAGAAGTGTCCCATTTACATTCATTAGAAGTGTAGACGAGGAATACATAACAGTTCGCAAATCATATTATACCTTACCATGAAACATAGAAATGAGATGCGATATCGCGTTTTAAGAATCATAAGAACTCTATTGCTACGATACGTAGACATCTGCAAACGCTATTTCCTTGCAAGGAAGTGTCGCATTTACATTCATTTGATGTGTAGACGAGGAATACGTAACACTTCGCAAATCATATTATACCTTACCATGAAACATAGAAATGAGATGCGATATCGCGTTTTAAGAATCATAAGAACTCTATTGCTACGATACGTAGACATCTGCAAACGCTATTTCCTTGCAAGGAAGTGTCGCATTTACATTCATTTGATGTGTAGACGAGGAATACATAACACTTCGCAAATCATATTATATCTTACCATGAAACATAGAAATGAGATGCGATATCGCGTTTTAAGAATCATAAGAACTCTATTGCTACGATACGTAGACATCTGCAAACGCTATTTCCTTGCAAAGAAGTGTCGCATTTACATTCATTAGAAGTGTAGACGAGGAATACATAACATTTCGCAAATCATATTATACCTTACAATGAAACATAGAAATGAGATGCAATATCGCGTTTTAAGAATCATAAGAACTCTATTGCTACGATACGTAGACATCTGCAAACGCTATTTCCTTGCAAGGAAGTGTCGCATTTACATTCATTTGATGTGTAGACGAGGAATACGTAACACTTCGCAAATCATATTATACCTTACCATGAAACATAGAAATGAGATGCGATATCGCGTTTTAAGAATCATAAGAACTCTATTGCTACGATACGTAGACATCTGCAAACGCTATTTCCTTGCAAGGAAGTGTCGCATTTACATTCATTTGATGTGTAGACGAGGAATACATAACACTTCGCAAATCATATTATATCTTACCATGAAACATAGAAATGAGATGCGATATCGCGTTTTAAGAATCATAAGAACTCTATTGCTACGATACGTAGACATCTGCAAACGCTATTTCCTTGCAAGGAAGTGTCGCATTTACATTCATTTGAAGTGTAGACGAGGAATACATAACACTCCGCAAATCATACTATATCTTACCATGAAACATAGAAATGATATGCGATATCGCGTTTTAGGAATCGCAAGAACTCTATTGCTACGATACGTAGACATCTGCAAACGCTATTTCCTTGCAAAGAAGTGTCGCATTTACATTCATTTGAAGTGTAGACGAGGAATACATTACACTTCGCAAATCATATTATATCTTACCATGAAACATAGAAATGAGATGCGATATCGCGTTTTAAGAATCATAAGAACTCTATTGCTACGATACGTAGACATCTGCAAACGCTATTTCCTTGCAAGGATGTGTCGCATTTACATTCATTTGAAGTGTAGACGAGGAATACATAACAGTTCGCAAATCATATTATATCTTACCACGAAACATAGAAATGAGATGCGACATCGCGTTCTAAGATGCATTAGATCGCTACTGCTACGATAGGTAGACATCTGCAAACGCTATTTCCTTGCAAAGAAGTGTCGCATTTACATTCATTAGAAGTGTAGACGAGGAATACATAACAGTTCGCAAATCATATTATACCTTACCATGAAACATAGATATGAGATGCAATATCTCGTTTTAAGAAGCATTTGAACTCTATTGCTTGGATACATAGACATCTGCAAACGTTATTTCCTAGCAAGGAAGTGTCGCATTTACATTCATTTGAAGTGTAGACGAGGAATACACAACAGTTCGCAAATCATATAATATCTTACCATGAGACATAGAAATGAGATGCGATATCGCGTTTTACGAATCATAAGTACTCTATTGCTACGATACGTAGACATCTGCAAACGCTATTTCCTTGCAAGGAAGTGTCGCATTTATATTCATTTGAAGTGTAAACGAGGAATACATAACACTTCGCAAATCATATTTTATCTTACCATGAAACATAGAAATGAAATGCGATATCGCGTTTTAAGAAGCATTAGAACTCTATTGCTACGATACCTATACAACTGCAGACGCTATTTCCTAGCAAGGAAGTGTCGCATTTACATTCATTTGAAGTGTAGACGAGGAATACATGACACTTCGCAAATCATATTATATCTTACCATGAAACATAGAAACGAGATGCGATATCGCGTTCTAAGAAGCATTAGGACACTACTGCTACGTAGGTAGACATTTGCAAACGCTATTTCCTTGCAAGGAAGTGTCGCATTCACATTCATTTGATGTGTAGACGAGGAATACATAACACTTCGCAAATCATATTATATCTTACCATGAAACATAGAAATGAGATGCGATATCGCGTTCTAAGAAGCATTAGATCACTACTGCTACGATAGGTAGACATTTGCAAACGCTATTTCCTTGCAAGGAAGTGTCGCATTTACATTCATTTGAAGTGTAGACGAGGAGTACATAACACTCCGCAAATCATACTATATCTTACCATGAAACATAGAAATGATATGCGATATCGCGTTTTAGGAATCACAAGAACTCTATTGCTACGATACGTAGACATCTGCAAACGCTATTTCCTTGCAAAGAAGTGTCGCATTTACATTCATTTGAAGTGTAGACGAGGAATACATAACACTTCGCAAATCATATTATATCTTACCATGAAACATAGAAATGAGATGCGATATCGCGTTTTAAGAATCATAAGAATTCTATTGCTACGATACGTAGACATCTGCAAACGCTATTTCCTTGCAAGGATGTTTCGCATTTACATTCATTTGAAGTGTAGACGAGGAATATATAACAGTTCGCAAATCATATTATATCTTACCACGAAACATAGAAATGAGATGCGACATCGCGTTCTAAGATGCATTAGATCACTACTGCTACGATAGGTAGACATTTGCAAACGCTATTTCCTTGCATGGAAGTGTCGCATTTACATTCATTTGAAGTGTAGACGAGGATTACATAACACTCCGCAAATCATATTATATCTTACCATGAAACATAGAAATGAGATGCAATATAGCGTTCTAAGAATCATAAGAACTCTATTGCTACGATACGTAGACATCTGCAAACGCTATTTCCTTGCAAGGAAGTGCCGCATTTACATTCATTTGAATCGTAGACGAGGAATGCATAACACTTCGCAATGAATATTATATCTTATCATGAAACATAGAAATGAGATGCAATATCTCGTTTTAAGAAGCATAAGAACTCCATTGCTACGATACGTAGACATCTGCAAACGCCATTTCCTTGCAAGGAAGTGTCGCATTTACATTCATTTGAAGTGTAGACGACGGATACATAAAACTTCGCAAATCATATTATACCTTCCCATGAAACATAGAAATGAGATGCGATATCGCGTTTTAAGAATCATAAGAACTCTATTGCTACGATACGTAGACATCTGCAAACGCTATTTCCTTGCAAGAAAGTGTCGCATTTACATTCATCTGAAGTGTAGACGACGGATACATAACACTTCGCAAATCATATTATACCTTACCATGAAACATAGAAATGAGATGCGATATCGCGTTTTAAGAATCATAAGAACTCTATTGCTACGATACGTAGACATCTGGAAACGCTATTTCCTTGCAAGGAAGTGTCGCATTTACATTCATTTGAAGTGTGGACGAGGAATACATGACACTTCGCAAATCATATTATATCTTACCATGAAACATAGAAATGAGATGCGATATCGCGTTTTAAGAATCATAAGAACTCTATTGCTACGATACGTAGACATCTGCAAACGCTATATCCTTGCATGGAAGTGTCGCATTTACATTCATTTGAAGTGTAGACGAGGAGTACATAACACTCCGCAAATCATATTATATCTTACCATAAAACATAGAAATGAGATGCAATATAGCGTTCTAAGAATCATAAGAACTCTATTGCTACGATACGTAGACATCTGCAAACGCTATTTCCTTGCAAGGAAGTGTCGCATTTACATTCATTTGATGTGTAGACGAGGAATACATAACATTTCGCAAATCATATTATATCTTACCATGAAAAATAGAAATGAGATGCGATATCGCGTTTTAAGAAGCACTAGAACTCAACTGCTATGATACGCAGACATCTGCAATCGCTATTTCCTTGCAAAGAAGTGTGGCATTTACATTCATTTGATGTGTAGCCGAGGAATACATAACACTTCGCAAATCGTATTATATCTTGCCATGAAACATAGAAATGAGATGCGATATCGCGTTTTAAGAAGCATTTGAACTCTATTGCTTCGATACGTAGACATCTGCAAACGCTATTTCCTAGCGAGGAAGTGTCGCATTCACATTCATATGAAGTGTAGACGAGGAATACATGACACTTCGCAAATCATATTATATCTTACCATGAAACATAGAAACGAGATGCGTTATCGCGTTCTAAGAAGCATTAGGACACTACTGCTACGATAGGTAGACATTTGCAAACGCTATTTCCTTGCAAGGAAGTGTCGCATTCACATTCATTTGATGTGTAGACGAGGAATACATAACACTTCGCAAATCATATTATATCTTACCATGAAACATAGAAATGAGATGCGATATCGCGTTCTAAGAAGCATTAGATCACTACTGCTACGATAGGTAGACATTTGCAAACGCTATTTCCTTGCATGGAAGTGTCGCATTTGCATTCATTTGAAGTGTAGACGAGGAGTACATAACACTCCGCAAATCATATTATATCTTACCATAAAACATAGAAATGAGATGCAATATAGCGTTCTAAGAATCATAAGAACTCTATTGCTACGATACGTAGACATCTGCAAACGCTATTTCCTTGCAAGGAAGTGTCGCATTTACATTCATTTGATGTGTAGCCGAGGAATACATAACACTTCGCAAATCGTATTATATCTTACCATGAAACATAGAAATGAGATGCGATATCGCGTTTTAAGAAGCATTTGAACTCTATTGCTTCGATACGTAGACATCTGCAAACGCTATTTCCTAGCGAGGAAGTGTCGCATTCACATTCATATGAAGTGTAGACGAGGAATACATGACACTTCGCAAATCATATTATATCTTACCATGAAACATAGAAACGAGATGCGTTATCGCGTTCTAAGAAGCATTAGGACACTACTGCTACGATAGGTAGACATTTGCAAACGCTATTTCCTTGCAAGGAAGTGTCGCATTCACATTCATTTGATGTGTAGACGAGGAATACATAACACTTCGCAAATCATATTATATCTTACCATGAAACATAGAAATGAGATGCGATATCGCGTTCTAAGAAGCATTAGATCACTACTGCTACGATAGGTAGACATTTGCAAACGCTATTTCCTTGCAAGGAAGTGTCGCATTTACATTCATTTGAAGTGTAGACGAGGAGTACATAACACTCCGCAAATCATACTATATCTTACCATGAAACATAGAAATGATATGCGACATCGCGTTTTAAGAATCACAAGAACTCTATTGCTACGATACGTAGACATCTGCAAACGCTATTTCCTTGCAAAGAAGTGTCGCATTTACATTCATTTGAAGTGTAGACGAGGAATACATAACACTTCGCAAATCATATTATATCTTACCATGAAACATAGAAATGAGATGCGATATCGCGTTCTAAGAAGCATTAGATCACTACTGCTACGATAGGTAGACATTTGCAAACGCTATTTCCTTGCAAGGATGTGTCGCATTTACATTCATTTGAAGTGTAGACGAGGAATACATAACAGTTCGCAAATCATATTATATCTTACCACGAAACATAGAAATGAGATGCGACATCGCGTTCTAAGATGCATTAGATCACTACTGCTACGATAGGTAGACATTTGCAAACGCTATTTCCTTGCATGGAAGTGTCGCATTTACATTCATTTGAAGTGTAGACGAGGAGTACATAACACTCCGCAAATCATATTATATCTTACCATAAAACATAGAAATGTGATGCAATATAGCGTTCTAAGAATCATAAGAACTCTATTGCTACGATACGTAGACATCTGCAAACGCTATTTCCTTGCAAGGAAGTGTCGCATTTACATTCATTTGATGTGTAGACGAGGAATACATAACACTTCGCAAATCATATTATATCTTACCATGAAAAATAGAAATGAGATGCGATATCGCGTTTTAAGAAGCACTAGAACTCAACTGCTATAATACGTAGACATCTGCAATCGCTATTTCCTTGCAAAGAAGTGTCGCATTTACATTCATTTGATGTGTAGCCGAGGAATACATAACACTTCGCAAATCGTATTATATCTTACCATGAAACATAGAAATGAGATGCGATATCGCGTTTTAAGAAGCATTTGAACTCTATTGCTTCGATACGTAGACATCTGCAAACGCTATTTCCTAGCGAGGAAGTGTCGCATTCACATTCATTTGAAGTGTAGACGAGGAATACATAACACTCCGCAAATCATATTATATCTTACCATGAAACATAGAAATGTGATGCGATATCGCGTTTTAAGAAGCATTAGAACTCTATTGCTACGATACGTAGACATCTGCAAACGCTATTTCCTTGCAAGGAAGTGTCGCATTTACATTCATTTGAATCGTAGACGAGGAATGCATAACACTTCGCAATGAATATTATATCTTATCATGAAACATAGATATGTGATGCAATATCTCGTTTTAAGAAGCATTTGAACTCTATTGCTTCGATACGTAGACATCCGCAAACGCTCTTTCCTAGCGAGGAAGTGTCGCATTCACATTCATTTGAAGTGCAGACGAGGAATACATAACACTTCGCAAATCATATTGTATCTTACCATGAAACATAGAAATGAGATGCGATATCGCGTTTTAAGAAGCATTAGAACTCTACTGCTACGATACGCAGACATCTGCAAACGCTATTTCCTAGCGAGGAAGTGTCACATTCACATTCATTTGAAGTGTAGACGAGGAATACATAACACTACGCAAATCACATTATACCTTGCCATGAAACATAGAAATGAGATGCGATATCGCGTTCTAAGAAGCATTAGATCACTACTGCTACGATAGGTAGACATTTGCAAACGCTATTTCCTTGCAAGGAAGTGTCGCATTTACATTCATTTGAAGTGTAGACGAGGAGTACATAACACTCCGCAAATCATACTATATCTTACCATGAAACATAGAAATGATATGCGATATCGCGTTTTAAGAATCACAAGAACTCTATTGCTACGATACGTAGACATCTGCAAACGCTATTTCCTAGCAAAGAAGTGTCGCATTTACATTCATTTGAAGTGTAGACGACGGATACATAAAACTTCGCAAATCATATTATACCTTCCCATGAAACATAGAAATGAGATGCGATATCGCGTTTTAAGAATCATAAGAACTCTATTGCTACGATACGTAGACATCTGCAAACGCTATATCCTTGCATGGAAGTGTCGCATTTACATTCATTTGAAGTGTAGACGAGGAGTACATAACACTCCGCAAATCATATTATATCTTACCATAAAACATAGAAATGAGATGCAATATAGCGTTCTAAGAATCATAAGAACTCTATTGCTACGATACGTACACATCTGCAAACGCTATTTCCTTGCAAGGAAGTGTCGCATTTACATTCATTTGATGTGTAGACGAGGAATACATAACACTTCGCAAATCATATTGTATCTTACCATGAAACATAGAAATGAGATGCGATATCGCGTTTTAAGAAGCATTAGAACTCTACTGCTACGATACGCAGACATCTGCAAACGCTATTTCCTAGCGAGGAAGTGTCGCATTTACATTCATTTGATGTGTAGACGAGGAATACATAACACTTCGCAAATCATATTATATCTTACCATGAAACATAGAAATGAGATGCGATATCGCGTTTTAAGAAGCATTAGAACTCAACTGCTACGATACGTAGACATCTGCAAACGCTATTTCCTAGCGAGGAAGTGTCGCATTCACATTCATTTGAAGTGTAGACGAGGAATACATAACACTTCGCAATGAATATTATATCTCATCATGAAACATAGATATGTGATGCGATATCGCGTTTTAAGAATCATAAGAACACTATTGCTACGATACGTAGACATCTGCAAATGCTATTTCCATGCAAAGAAGTGTCGCATTTACATTCACTTGAAGTGTGGACGAGGAATACATGAAACTTCGCAAGTCATATTATATCTTACCATGGAACCTAGAAATGAGATGCGATATCGCGTTTTAAGAAGCATCAGAAATCAATTGCTACGATACGTAGACATCTGCAAACGCTATTTCCTTGCAAGAAAGTGTCGCATTTACATTCATTTGAAGTGTAGCCGAGGAATACATAACACTTCGCAAATCATATTATATCTTACCATGAAACATAGAAATGAGATGCGATATCGCGTTTAAAGAAGCATTTGAACTCTATTGCTTCGATACGTAGACATCTGCAAACGCTATTTCCTTGCAAGGAAGTGTCGCATTTACATTCATTTGAAGTGTAGACGAGGAATACATAACACTTCGCAAATCATATTATATCTTACCATGAAACATAGAAATGAGATGTGATATCGCGTTCTAAGAAGCATTAGAACACTAATGCTACGATAGGTAGACATTTGCAAACGCTATTTCCTAGCAAGGAAGTGTCGCAATTGTATTCATTTGAAGTGTAGACGAGGAAAACATAACACTCCGCAAATCATATTATATCTTACCATGAAACATAGAAATGTGATGCGATATCGCGTTTTAAGAATCATAAGAACTCTATTGCTACGATAGGTAGACATTTGCAAACGCTATTTCCTTGCAAGGAAGTGTCGCATTTGTATTCATTTGAAGTGTAGACGAGGAATACATAACACGCCGCAAATCATAGTATATCTTACCATGAAACATTGAAATGAGATGCGATATCGCGTTTTAAGAAGCATTAGATCTATACTGCTACGATACGCAGACATCTGCAAACGCTATTTCCTAGCGAGGAAGTGTCAGATTCACCTTCATTCGAAGTGTAGACGAGGAATACATAACACTTCGCAAATCATATTGTATCTTACCATGAAACATAGAAATGAGATGCGATATCGCGTTTTAAGAAGCATTAGAACTCTACTGCTACGAAACGCAGACATCTGCAAACGCTATTTCCTAGGGAGGTAGTGTCACATTCACATTCATTTGAAGTGTAGACGAGGAATACATAACACTTCGCAAATCATATTATATCTTACCATGAAACATAGAAATGAGGTGCGATATCGCGTTTGAGAAGCATTAGAACTCTATTGCTACGATACGTAGACATCTGCAAACGCTATTTCCTTGCAAGGAAGTGTCGCATTTACATTCATTTGAATCGTAGACGAGTAATGCATAACACTTCGCAATGAATATTATATCTTATCATGAAACATAGATATGAGATGCAATATCTCGTTTTAAGAAGCATTTGAACTCTATTGCTTCGATACGTAGACATCTGCAAACGCTATTTCCTAGGGAGGAAGTGTCGCATTCACATTCATTTGAAGTGTAGACGAGGAAAACATAACACTCCGCAAATCATATTATATCTTACCATGAAACATAGAAATGTGATGCGATATCGCGTTTTAAGAATCATAAGATCTCTATTGCTACGATAGGTAGACATTTGCAAACGCTATTTCCTTGCAAGGAAGTGTCGCATTTGTATTCATTTGAAGTGTAGACGAGGAATACATAACACGCCGCAAATCATAGTATATCTTACCATGAAACATTGAAATGAGATGCGATATCGCGTTTTAAGAAGCATTAGATCTCTACTGCTACGATACGCAGACATCTGCAAACGCTATTTCCTAGCGAGGAAGTGTCAGATTCACCTTCATTCGAAGTGTAGACGAGGAATACATAACACTTCGCAAATCATATTGTATCTTACCATGAAACATAGAAATGAGATGCGATATCGCGTTTTAAGAAGCATTAGAACTCTACTGCTACGATACGCAGACATCTGCAAACGCTATTTCCTAGCGAGGTAGTGTCACATTCACATTCATTTGAAGTGTAGACGAGGAATACATAACACTTCGCAAATCATATTATATCTTACCATGAAACATAGAAATGAGGTGCGATATCGCGTTTGAGAAGCATTAGAACTCTATTGCTACGATACGTAGACATCTGCAAACGCTATTTCCTTGCAAGGAAGTGTCGCATTTACATTCATTTGAATCGTAGACGAGTAATGCATAACACTTCGCAATGAATATTATATCTTATCATGAAACATAGATATGAGATGCAATATCTCGTTTTAAGAAGCATTTGAACTCTATTGCTTCGATACGTAGACATCTGCAAACGCTATTTCCTAGGGAGGAAGTGTCGCATTCACATTCATTTGAAGTGTAGACGAGGAATACATAACACTTCGCAATGAATATTATATCTCATCATGAAACATAGATATGTGATGCGATATCGCGTTTTAAGAATCATAAGAACACTATTGCTACGATACGTAGACATCTGCAAATGCTATTTCCATGCAAAGAAGTGTCGCATTTACATTCACTTGAAGTGTGGACGAGGAATACATGAAACTTCGCAAGTCATATTATATCTTACCATGAAACCTAGAAATGAGATGCGATATCGCGTTTTAAGAAGCATCAGAAATCAATTGCTACGATACGTAGACATCTGCAAACGCTATTTCCTTGCAAGAAAGTGTCGCATTTACATTCATTTGAAGTGTAGCCGAGGAATACATAACACTTCGCAAATCGTATTATATCTTACCATGAAACATAGAAATGAGATGCGATATCGCGTTTAAAGAAGCATTTGAACTCTATTGCTTCGATACGTAGACATCTGCAAACGCTATTTCCTTGCAAGGAAGTGTCGCATTTACATTCATTTGAAGTGTAGACGAGGAATACATAACACTTCGCAAATCATATTATATCTTACCATGAAACATAGAAATGAGATGTGATATCGCGTTCTAAGAAGCATTAGAACACTAATGCTACGATAGGTAGACACTTGCAAACGCTATTTCCTTGCAAGGAAGTGTCGCAATTGTATTCATTTGAAGTGTAGACGAGGAATACATAACACTCCGCAAATCATAGTATATCTTACCGTGAAACATTGAAATGAGATGCGATATCGCGTTTTAAGAAGCATTAGATCTCTACTGCTACGATACGCAGACATCTGCAAACGCTATTTCCTAGCGAGGAAGTGTCACATTCACATTCATTCGAAGTGTAGACGAGGAATACATAACACTTCGCAAATCATATTATATCTTACCATGAAACATAGAAATGAGATGCGATATCGCGTTTTAAGAAGCATTAGAACTCAACTGCTACGATACGTAGACATCTGCAAACGCTATTTCCTAGCGAGGAAGTGTCGCATTCACATTCATTTGAAGTGTAGACGAGGAAAACATAATACTCCGCAAATCATATTATATCTTATCATGAAACATAGAAATGTGATGCGATATCGCGTTTTAAGAATCATAAGAACTCTATTGCTACGATACGTAGACATCTGCAAGCGCTATTTCCTAGCGAGGAAGTGTCGCATTCACATTCATTTGAAGTGTAGACGAGGAATACATAACACTTCGCAAATCATATTGTATCTTACCATGTAACATAGAAATGAGATGCGATATCGCGTTTTAAGAAGCATTAGAACTCTACTGCTACGATACGCAGACATCTGCAAACGCTATTTCCTAGCGAGAAAATGTCACATTCACATTCATTTGAAGTGTAGACGAGGAATACATAACACTTCGCAATGAATATTATATCTCATCATGAAACATAGATATGTGATGCGATATCGCGTTTTAAGAATCATAAGAACACTATTGCTACGATACGTAGATATCTGCAAATGCTATTTCCATGCAAAGAAGTGTCGCATTTACATTCACTTGAAGTGTGGACGAGGAATACATGAAACTTCGCAAGTCATATTATATCTTACCATGAAACCTAGAAATGAGATGCGATATCGCGTTTTAAGAAGCATCAGAAATCAATTGCTACGATACGTAGACATCTGCAAACGCTATTTCCTTGCAAGAAAGTGTCGCATTTACATTCATTTGAAGTGTAGCCGAGGAATACATAACACTTCGCAAATCGTATTATATCTTACCATGAAACATAGAAATGAGATGCGATATCGCGTTTAAAGAAGCATTTGAACTCTATTGCTTCGATACGTAGACATCTGCAAACGCTATTTCCTTGCAAGGAAGTGTCGCATTTACATTCATTTGAAGTGTAGACGAGGAATACATAACACTTCGCAAATCATATTATATCTTACCATGAAACATAGAAATGAGATGTGATATCGCGTTCTAAGAAGCATTAGAACACTAATGCTACGATAGGTAGACACTTGCAAACGCTATTTCCTTGCAAGGAAGTGTCGCAATTGTATTCATTTGAAGTGTAGACGAGGAATACATAACACTCCGCAAATCATAGTATATCTTACCGTGAAACATTGAAATGAGATGCGATATCGCGTTTTAAGAAGCATTAGATCTCTACTGCTACGATACGCAGACATCTGCAAACGCTATTTCCTAGCGAGGAAGTGTCACATTCACATTCATTCGAAGTGTAGACGAGGAATACATAACACTTCGCAAATCATATTATATCTTACCATGAAACATAGAAATGAGATGCGATATCGCGTTCTAAGAAGCATTAGAACTCAACTGCTACGATACGTAGACATCTGCAAACGCTATTTCCTAGCGAGGAAGTGTCGCATTCACATTCATTTGAAGTGTAGACGAGGAAAACATAACACTCCGCAAATCATATTATATCTTACCATGAAACATAGAAATGTGATGCGATATCGCGTTTTAAGAATCATAAGAACTCTATTGCTACGATACGTAGACATCTGCAAACGCTATTTCCTTGCAAAGAAGTGTCGCATTTACATTCATTTGAAGTGTAGACGAGGAATACATAACACTTCGCAAATCATATTATATCTTACCATGAAACATAGAAATGAGATGTGATATCGCGTTCTAAGAAGCATTAGAACACTAATGCTACGATAGGTAGACACTTGCAAACGCTATTTCCTTGCAAGGAAGTGTCGCAATTGTATTCATTTGAAGTGTAGACGAGGAATACATAACACTCCGCAAATCATAGTATATCTTACCGTGAAACATTGAAATGAGATGCGATATCGCGTTTTAAGAAGCATTAGATCTCTACTGCTACGATACGCAGACATCTGCAAACGCTATTTCCTAGCGAGGAAGTGTCACATTCACATTCATTCGAAGTGTAGACGAGGAATACATAACACTTCGCAAATCATATTATATCTTACCATGAAACATAGAAATGAGATGCGATATCGCGTTCTAAGAAGCATTAGAACTCAACTGCTACGATACGTAGACATCTGCAAACGCTATTTCCTAGCGAGGAAGTGTCGCATTCACATTCATTTGAAGTGTAGACGAGGAAAACATAACACTCCGCAAATCATATTATATCTTACCATGAAACATAGAAATGTGATGCGATATCGCGTTTTAAGAATCATAAGAACTCTATTGCTACGATACGTAGACATCTGCAAACGCTATTTCCTTGCAAAGAAGTGTCGCATTTACATTCATTTGAAGTGTAGACGAGGAATACATAACACTTCGCAAATCATATTATATCTTACCATGAAACATAGAAATGAGATCCGATATCGCGTTTTAAGAATCATAAGGACTCTATTGCTACGATACGTAGACATCTGCAAACGCTATTTCCTTGCAAGAAAGTGTCGCATTTACATTCATCTGAATCGTAGGCGAGGAATGCATAACACTTCGCAATGAATATTATATCTTATCATGAAACATAGATATGAGATGCAATATCTCGTTTTAAGAAGCATTTGAACTCTATTGCTTCGATACGTAGACATCTGCAAACGCTATTTCCTAGCGAGGAAGTGTCGCATTCACATTCATTTGAAGTGTAGACGAGGAATACATAACACTTCGCAAATCATATTGTATCTTACCATGAAACATAGAAATGAGATGCGATATCGCGTTCTAAGAAGCATTAGAACTCTACTGCTACGATACGTAGACATCTGCAAACGCTATTTCCTTGCAAGGAAGTGTCGCATTTACATTCATTTGAATCGTAGGCGAGGAATGCATAACACTTCGCAATGAATATTATATCTTATCATGAAACATAGATATGAGATGCAATATCTCGTTTTAAGAAGCATTTGAACTCTATTGCTTCGATACGTAGACATCTGCAAACGCTATTTCCTAGCGAGGAAGTGTCGCATTCACATACATTTGAAGTGTAGACGAGGAATACATAACACTTCGCAAATCATATTATATCTTACCATGAAACATAGAAATGAGATTTGATATCGCGTTCTAAGAAGCATTAGAACACTAATGCTACGATAGGTAGACATTTGCAAACGCTATTTCCTTGCAAGGAAGTGTCGCATTTGTATTCATTTGAAGTGTAGACGAGGAATACATAACACGCCGCAAATCATAGTATATCTTACCATGAAACATTGAAATGAGATGCGATATCGCGTTTTAAGAAGCATTAGATCTCTACTGCTACGATACGCAGACATCTGCAAACGCTATTTCCTAGCGAGTAAGTGTCAGATTCACCTTCATTCGAAGTGTAGACGAGGAATACATAACACTTCGCAAATCATATTATATCTTACCATGAAACATAGAAATGAGATGCGATATCGCGTTTTAAGAAGCATTAGAACTCAACTGCTACGATACGTAGACATCTGCAAACGCTATTCCCTAGCGAGGAAGTGTCGCATTCACATTCATTTGAAGTGTAGACGAGGAAAACATAACACTCCGCAAACCATATTATATCTTACCATGAAACATAGAAATGTGATGCGATATCGCGTTTTAAGAATCATAAGAACTCTATTGCTACGATACGTAGACATCTGCAAGCGCTATTTCCTAGCGAGGAAGTGTCGCATTCACATTCATTTGAAGTGTAGACGAGGAATACATAACACTTCGCAAATCATATTGTATCTTACCATGTAACATAGAAATGAGATGCGATATCGCGTTTTAAGAAGCATTAGAACTCTACTGCTACGATACGCAGACATCTGCAAACGCTATTTCCTAGCGAGAAAATGTCACATTCACATTCATTTGAAGTGTAGACGAGGAATACATAACACTTCGCAATGAATATTATATCTCATCATGAAACATAGATATGTGATGCGATATCGCGTTTTAAGAATCATAAGAACACTATTGCTACGATACGTAGATATCTGCAAATGCTATTTCCATGCAAAGAAGTGTCGCATTTACATTCACTTGAAGTGTGGACGAGGAATACATGAATCTTCGCAAGTCATATTATATCTTACCATGAAACCTAGAAATGAGATGCGATATCGCGTTTTAAGAAGCATCAGAAATCCATTGCTACGATACGTAGACATCTGCAAACGCTATTTCCTTGCAAGAAAGTGTCGCATTTACATTCATTTGAAGTGTAGACGAGGAATACATAACACTTCGCAAATCATATTATACCTTACCATGAAACATAGAAATGAGATGCGATATCGCGTTCTAAGAAGCATTAGAACTCTACTGCTACGATACGTAGACATCTGCAAACGCTATTTCCTTGCAAGGAAGTGTCGCATTTACATTCATTTGAATCGTAGGCGAGGAATGCATAACACTTCGCAATGAATATTATATCTCATCATGAAACATAGATATGTGATGCAATATCTCGTTTTAAGAAGCATTTGAACTCTATTGCTTCGATACGTAGACATCTGCAAACGCTATTTCCTTGGAAGGAAGTGTCGCATTTACATTTATTTGAATCGTAGACGAGGAGTGCATAACACTTCGCAATGAATATTATATCTTATCATGAAACATAGATATGTGATGCAATATCCCGTTTTAAGAAGCATTTGAACTCTATTGCTTCGATACGTAGACATCTGCAAACGCTCTTTCCTGGCGAGGAAGTGTCGCATTCACATTCATTTGAAGTGCAGACGAGGAATACATAACACTTCGCAAATCATATTGTATCTTACCATGTAACATAGAAATGAGATGCGATATCGCGTTTTAAGAAGCATTAGAACTCTACTGCTACGATACGCAGACATCTGCAAACGCTATTTCCTAGCGAGGAAGTGTCACATTCACATTCATTTGATGTGTAGACGAGGAATACATAACACTTCGCAAATCATATTATACCTTGCCATGAAACATAGAAATGAGATGCGATATCGCGTTCTAAGAAGCATTAGAACTCTACTGCTACGATACGTAGACATCTGCAAACGCTATTTCCTTGCAAGGAAGTGTCGCATTTGTATTCATTTGAAGTGTAGACGAGGAATACATAACACGCCGCAAATCATAGTATATCTTACCATGAAACATTGAAATGAGATGCGATATCGCGTTTTAAGAAGCATTAGATCTCTACTGCTACGATACGCAGACATCTGCAAACGCTATTTCCTAGCGAGGAAGTGTCAGATTCACATTCATTCGAAGTGTAGACGAGGAATACATAACACTTCGCAAATCATATTATATCTTACCATGAAACATAGAAATGAGATGCGATATCGCGTTTTAAGAAGCATTAGAACTCAACTGCTACGATACGTAGACATCTGCAAACGCTATTTCCTAGCGAGGAAGTGTCGCATTCACATTCATTTGAAGTGTAGACGAGTAATGCATAACACTTCGCAATGAATATTATATCTTATCATGAAACATAGATATGAGATGCAATATCTCGTTTTAAGAAGCATTTGAACTCTATTGCTTCGATACGTAGACATCTGCAAACGCTATTTCCTTGCAAGGAAGTGTCGCATTTACATTCATTTGAAGTGTAGACGAGGAATACATAACACTTCGCAAATCATATTATATCTTACCATGAAACATAGAAATGAGATGCGATATCGCGTTCTAAGAAGCATTAGAACACAACTGCTACGATAGGTAGACATTTGCAAACGCTATTTCCTTGCAAGGAAGTGTCGCATTTGCTTTCATTTGAAGTGTAGACGAGAAATACATATCACTCCGCAAATCATAGTATATCTTACCATGAAACATAGAAATGAGATGCGATATCGCGTTTTAAGAAGCATTAGAACACTATTGCTACGATACGTAGACATCTGCAAACGCTATTTCCTTGCAAGGAAGTGTCGCATTTTCATTCATTTGAATCTTAGACGAGGAATGCATAACACTTCGCAATGAATATTATATCTTATCATGAAACATAGATATGAGATGCAATATCTCGTTTTAAGAAGCATTTGAACTCTATTGCTTCGATACGTAGACATCTGCAAACGCTATTTCCTAGGGAGGAAGTGTCGCATTCACATTCATTTGAAGTGTAGACGAGGAATACATAACACTTCGCAATGAATATTATATCTCATCATGAAACATAGATATGTGATGCGATATCGCGTTTTAAGAATCATAAGAACACTATTGCTACGATACGTAGACATCTGCAAATGCTATTTCCATGCAAAGAAGTGTCGCATTTACATTCACTTGAAGTGTGGACGAGGAATACATGAAACTTCGCAAGTCATATTATATCTTACCATGAAACCTAGAAATGAGATGCGATATCGCGTTTTAAGAAGCATCAGAAATCAATTGCTACGATACGTAGACATCTGCAAACGCTATTTCCTTGCAAGAAAGTGTCGCATTTACATTCATTTGAAGTGTAGCCGAGGAATACATAACACTTCGCAAATCGTATTATATCTTACCATGAAACATAGAAATGAGATGCGATATCGCGTTTAAAGAAGCATTTGAACTCTATTGCTTCGATACGTAGACATCTGCAAACGCTATTTCCTTGCAAGGAAGTGTCGCATTTACATTCATTTGAAGTGTAGACGAGGAATACATAACACTTCGCAAATCATATTATATCTTACCATGAAACATAGAAATGAGATGTGATATCGCGTTCTAAGAAGCATTAGAACACTAATGCTACGATAGGTAGACACTTGCAAACGCTATTTCCTTGCAAGGAAGTGTCGCAATTGTATTCATTTGAAGTGTAGACGAGGAATACATAACACTCCGCAAATCATAGTATATCTTACCGTGAAACATTGAAATGAGATGCGATATCGCGTTTTAAGAAGCATTAGATCTCTACTGCTACGATACGCAGACATCTGCAAACGCTATTTCCTAGCGAGGAAGTGTCACATTCACATTCATTCGAAGTGTAGACGAGGAATACATAACACTTCGCAAATCATATTATATCTTACCATGAAACATAGAAATGAGATGCGATATCGCGTTTTAAGAAGCATTAGAACTCAACTGCTACGATACGTAGACATCTGCAAACGCTATTTCCTAGCGAGGAAGTGTCGCATTCACATTCATTTGAAGTGTAGACGAGGAAAACATAACACTCCGCAAATCATATTATATCTTATCATGAAACATAGAAATGTGATGCGATATCGCGTTTTAAGAATCATAAGAACTCTATTGCTACGATACGTAGACATCTGCAAGCGCTATTTCCTAGCGAGGAAGTGTCGCATTCACATTCATTTGAAGTGTAGACGAGGAATACATAACACTTCGCAAATCATATTGTATCTTACCATGTAACATAGAAATGAGATGCGATATCGCGTTTTAAGAAGCATTAGAACTCTACTGCTACGATACGCAGACATCTGCAAACGCTATTTCCTAGCGAGAAAATGTCACATTCACATTCATTTGAAGTGTAGACGAGGAATA